>NW_008343385.1:1651604-1676484 GCF_000622305.1 Nannospalax galili | reverse complement strand
GCCAACAAGATCAAGAATTTCTATTACATTCAGGGACTGTAACTGTCTCACCTCCAAATTAAACAAGGCAGAGTAACATGGTTTTCATGCAGTGTAACAGAGGCTAAACTAAGCTCTCTTTCAGAAGCACTGGTAGCTGACCCCCAGCCTCACTTCTGCCTGTAACTGTTCATTGAAATAGCACTGATGCTTCTATTTAGCTTCATGGACAGAATGGGGAGGGTCACAAGTGAGAATTTTGCTTTTAAAGGCTGAAGTTCAGGATTAATTCACTGTGAGTTTTAAAAGCCTGTTCTTGGGACTGGAGAGATGGTTCAGAGGTCAAGAATACTGGCTGCTCTTGCAGAGGAGCTGGGTTCAGTTTTCAGTACCCACATGGTGCTAACAACTGTACTGAACATCTGTTCCAGGAGTTCTCACTGTCTTCTGGCCTCCACAGACATTGCTGACATGGCTGTGTCGAACGCCCCCCAAGCCCACCAGGCTTGGGTCTTCAACAAGAAGGACACTCAGGACAAAGTCTGAAGTTATGTGAGGAATTTATTGAAAGGAAGGCAGGTGCAGGTTGAAGAGAGATCTCCAGAAGGAACTGAACTGTGGGGTCCCCCAGGTACTTTTTGTCTGACTTGGAGTTGTGGTTACCTAGGTGAGTTTTACTAACTGTCCCCGACCGCTTTCCGTCTCGCCGGCAAGAACGACGCGGGAGGACAAGTCAGGATCCTTCTGCAGCAGTTTATTTCATAAGCCTCTTACATAGCATACTAAGGATGAAGACCGAAGACGCCGAGAAGTGGGAGAGCTGTTGCTTATATATGCCCTAAAGGTCCCATTTATGACGTATAAGAAGCGGATTGGTTGCTGGAGATCACGCCACGGGAGGAGGCGAGGGAGAGCAGGCTCTTGTGCACGCCCCTTATGGGCGCAGCAGGATGTTTACTGTTAAGAAGGTCCAGATACCGGCGCCATCTTGTAATGGCGGCAGAGGCTGTGGCTCTCCACAGGGATCTGACGCCCTCTTCTGACCTCTGCTGGCATTGTACAACATGGGTACACTTACATACAAGCAGGCAAAACACTCATACACATAAAATAAAAATAACAAATGAGTTTTTTAAAGTAGCTATTTTTAAAAAGCAGGATAGAAAGGGTTTCTAGACAAGAAGACCTAATACTCATTTAGAAGAGGATAGGAGACCCTGGAGAATGAAAAATGGAAATAAAAAAGGATTGGCAGAGCAATGCTCTGAAAGAGACAAAAAAGATAGACCATTTTAGGCAAGATGAAGAATATGTTTATTATTTATTTATTGTGATATATGCATGTGTGTATGGGGCTGTACAGGCCCATGCATGGGTATGCAGAGCCCAGAGGTGAATGTGGGATGTCTTCCTCAATTGCTCTCCACCTTGTTTTTGACACAGGGTCTCTATTGAACCTGGAGCTTCCCAATTCAGTCAAACTGACTGGCCTGTCAAGTGCTCCCCCTCACCCCTAAGATTCTTGGGATCCTTCTGTCTCCACTTCCAGGGCTAAGATTTCAGGTGTCCGACTTTTACATGGGTCTTAGTGAACCAAACTGAGGTCCTCACGATTGTGCAATAAACACTACCCACTGAGCCTTCTCCCTAGCCTCTAAATGAAGAACATCTCTACTGAGACAGAAGTTATATTTTTTGGAAAGAAATATAGCTTTAGAGAGGAAGGAAATTGACGGGATATGCATCCCATATCACTGTTTTCTGTGAAAATGAGGACAAGGATAAGAGCATCTGGCAAGAGAGCAAGAGATAAGGGAGAAGATAGTGGGTAATGGGAGGCATAAAGGGAGGGTGGGACAGATGAAGGGAGGGAAAGAGGGAGGAAGGGAGGGAAGAAGGGAGAGAGGGAGAGAACATGAGAGAGTGGCCAAAGTTTAGGACACTATATCATGAATCCCAGATTTTTATCTTCAATCCTACTCTCATAGGAGAGAGAAAGTTTATTAGAAACATAGAAAACATTTGTTTCCTGAAGATCCAAATGAAACCATGCATTTATGGTGATTTCAGCCACTGGCTGGCAAGGTGAAATTTTCTGGTTAAAAATTCAAAGTAGAAAAGAAAGGTGACTGGGTCAATCCAGGATTTGTGATTTGAAGGGTAAATGCTCCTGGTGGTTTCTGGTTCCCTGCAGGGGTGGGGATGACTAGGAAAGCCCTTTATGCCCACAGATAAGCAGGGCTATAAAAAGCTTTCTTTGCTGGGCATGGTGGTGCTCACCTTTAATCCCAGCATTCTGGAGGCAGAGACAGGCTAATCTCTGTGAGTTCAAGGCCAGCCTGGCCTACATAGCGAGTTCCAGGCCAGTTGCAGCTACAGGGAGACCCTGTCTCAAAAGACACACACAAAGAAGCTTTTCTTAAAGTGAAAGAGGATAACCAAGCTGACCAATAGGGCATTTCATTCACCTTTTATATAAATAAATAAATATACATATATATAGTTTGTTTGTTTGTTGAGAATCTCATCCGTGAGTGTTGTATTTGCGTCATTTCCATCCTCCCAGTCCCCATTCCAACTCCTCCCATGTTCCCCCACTCTCACTCAATTTCTTGTCCTTTATTATTGTTACATATACACACAATTATAAATATACATGTATATAATGCACTGAGTCCATTTAGTGGTGCTCCTGTGTACATGTTTAGGGATGACTACTCGGGTTTAGATAACCTATTAGGAATCCCGTCCTTGAAGAAAATTGATTCTCCCTCCCTCAGTGTCCATTGATTGCCTAAAACTCTTAGTCTAGAGGTGGGACCCTGTGACATTCTCCCATCCACACTGAGTCAGAAACTTTACTTAAAAGCCCATCTGTGATTGGAGAAGGACCATAGTTCAGATGTAGTTATGTAAACTTCGGGTTTTTAATTGAGTTTTGTTTTGTCAATTAACTACTGAATTAGAGTAAGTTTTTTTTTTTTCCTTGCAAAATTACCTGGATGGCTATTTGGTGTGTTCACAAGTTCTGAGGGCTAACTCTGGCCTTGTGTGGTGGTGGGTTGCTAGCCTTTCCTTTAGTGCTCACAGACATTAAACCTAAAGTAAACAGGCATCTCTTCTGATCAGTAGAAGGGCTACAAAACCTTCCTTGACTTGATCTTCCTTCTATGGATGATGGGTTATCTAAATCCTTTCAAGGGGTTCCTTACTAAGCATCCCCTTGCCTGGCCACTCCTGCAGCCTACATTTTATTTCTCGTGGTCCAGGAATGAGGTGAAGATGAAGTTGCCAGTGGAAAGCAGGAAAGGGACGAGCAACATTTGTGTCCAGACTGCTCTGTCATGTAACAGCTCCCATCACTTCTTACATGACCTACCATTGTCTCTCACTTGAATTATTATCAGTATCCCTTAACTGGTCTTGTTTCTGCCCTGAACCCCTAGAGCTTTTACATTCAGTAGAGTAGCTAGAGGGATCCTTTATTTAAAAAATTGTTTTTATTAAATTTTGTTGTGTTTCATATAGACTATCTTAAAACAATCTGAATCATCTTTATAGCCCCATTCCCACCAGAACCCTCCCATAGCCCCACTCACTGGAACCCATATACTCTGTCCTGGGTGTTAAGGTCCACCATGTCAAGTCAGTGTCCCCAGATGTTCCCCAGGGCAAGTCCACCCACTTGCAGTCTAGTTAGATCCCTCTCATGTATTTATCCAAACACCTATCTTTTTTTTTTTAACAGAGCATAGGGTGAGGGTTTATTTACAGAGGAATGGGCACCCCCCCACTGGAAAGCCCACACTCAAATATAGTCCCTGTGACTTCCTGACAGCTACAGAAAATGGTGAGAGAGGTGCCTCCTGGCATTCTTGGCTTATATATCCTTAGCCCCTCCCCCCACATGCAGCTAAGGTCAACTGATTGGGTGGGAGGGTAACTGACTCCCCCCCTTAACTCCTTGATGTCATAGGAAGGAGGTGTGACTATAGGTCAGAGTACCCTTCCAGTTAACACTTCACCCCTTCCTCTGGCTCTTACATTCTTTCTGTTAACCTCTTCCACAGAAGTCCCCGAGCCTTGGAGGAGGTGGTAGGTATGGGATGATCTTCCTCCTATTGTGGCAAGGCACTGAACTTTTGGGTCTCTGCATCGTCAGTTTCCCATGGGCTGTTGGCCCATTTCAATGGGATTCCATCTACTATAAAAACACAAACAACAAGAAGCAAGAACATTTAACCAGTGGCTGCTATAATAACTTAACCTATGGGTGTGAACACAAATGCTTGGACAGTACTTTAGCAGGTGCATCACATCCATCCAACAAAACAATTGCAGTGGCTTCCCACTGGGGCCTATACTCTCCCCTGCCACAGGGGGTTGGCCGGGCGTGGCCCTAATTCCCTCTGGGTCTCCTGCACTATCAAGCAAACCATATAACATATCTTTATGTGAGTTTATTATGGTTTATGTCCTCAGGTAGGGAGAGGGTAAATTGGGAAACTTACACAGAGACAAGCACTCTTGCACCGCAGCTCATAGCCTGCCACCAGTGCTCCTGTGGCCCGGCCCATAGTCTCCATTAACTTTTTCTGACACATCTTGGGCCTGCAGTCTCATCCCAGGTTGGTAAATGCCCCCTCTTGCGTCCATGTGGGTGAGGCACTGGGGCCATCCCTATCTCCACACCCACCACCACATGCATTCCTCCTGGCTCACAGCTTCAGTCCCAAGATGGCTCTCAGCCATGCCTCAGTAGTCCATGCCCCGTGGCAGGCCCTGCCCCTTGGAGGAACTAGCCAATTGGGAGATACCAGGTCTATAGTACCAGATGTGTGTTCCACCCTTAGGAGCAGGCATTATATCAATCAAAAATTTGCTGGTTGTACATACACTAGACACTCCACTATTGCACCAGCAGCAACATCTTGTTTGATATGTTGATAGTGCAACATAAGGGGTCTGTTGTTGAGCAGAATTATAGGGGACGATTTTCCCCCAGTCATCTGCATTTCACCTTTTGGCACCATGAAAGCCACCCATCCAGTGTCAGGAAGTCTAGCTTAGTCCAAGCTTGATTTCTCCCTCTCCTGTGTTCGCATCAAGCAGTGTCTTCAGCAGTAGGGTCTGACACGTATCCTTTTTTAATACCAACACCATTGATGTTACTCACTCTTCCATTCAAAACCCTCCTATTTCCTACCACCTGAAAATCCAAATCTTAGGAAGGGCCTACAAGGTAACACAGTTTCTGGTCCCACAATACCTCTTTGACCTTGGATCCTGCCAGTTTCCATTCCCTTTGATATGGTCCATCACATCCATTTTCTTTGTTATTCTGCAAATAGATCAAGCAGATTCTCATCCCACTGGGCTGAATTGGTTGTTCCCTCTGCCTGGACACATGCCACCCAGATTTCATGGCTTACCTTGTCTATTCAGTTCTTTGCTCCAAATCCAGCATATCAGAAGAATTTTCTCATTCTACTCGCCCTGCCATTTTATGTCTGGCATCTATTAGGGCCTTGATACATAGGCTAGTGACAGTGAGTGGCTGAACTGAGCCCAAACTTCAGTGCATTAAGGTAATTTTCTGACCATATTTTGCTTTGTTGTGCTGAGGTTCTTCCTCACTGCCTTGACTGAATGTCTTGGTCCATTTGTGCTGCTATAACAAAATACCTGGGACTGAATAGTTAGAAACAACAGAAATTTAGATTCTATAGTTCTGTAAGCTGGGAAGTCCAAGATCAAGTCCCTAGTATCTGGTATCTTGTAAGGTTTTTTTCAGGGAAGAAAGTAGAAGGGGGAGAATGTAAACAAACTCCCTCATCAGGCTGTTACTAGGACACCTGATCCTATCCATTAATGAGGAAGGAGTCCTTATGACCTCTTAAAGACATGACATCTTAATACCATCATCTTGGCAACACCTAAACTCCAGAGGGTCCACATAGCTTCACCATGGTGGGACAGTGTCCCCAGTTCACAAAGCCAGAGTACAAATACACACTGCTATAGTTGGCTGCAAATCTTGACAGTCTGATGTGTGACCCACAGCTACCTTCTCCCAACAGTTGCTGCACTGAATTAGAAGATTATAAAACAATTGCTTAGCAAAACTTCTCTCTCTGAATTCTTTGACTTTTGGTGTGGTTTGCACAAATGACTTTTCTCTCTATCTCATGTCATCTGCTTCTCTTTAAAATATATTTTATTAATTTTTAAAATTTTGTGCGTATGAATGTATTGCCTGTATGTAGGTAGGTGCACTCGTGCCATTCAGTGCCCACAGAGCTTACAAGAGGGTGTCAGATCCCTTGGAACTGGAGTTTTGGGATGGTTGTTAGCCACCATGTGAGTGCTGGGAATTGAACCTGCATCCTCTGGAAGAGCAGCCAGTGCTCTTAACCACTGAACCATCTCTCCAGTCCCCATCATCTGCTTCTTTTTGAGGACACCTCTACCGATATGTCTGCAGGTGATGATCTTTTCCTGGCATGCGTATACATTTCTCTTTTTGTAACTTGCTATAATCATTCTAGTTGTAATTGTGGAGCAAAGACAGGAAAATGCAGGATTCCAGTTGCCATCTTTGTTAAATTTTTAATTTGTGTGTATTCCTGCATATGCAGATAGACTTTACATAATTAAATGAGGGACCTATCAGTGCTTTTAAAATAAAATTTAAGTATAACTTTATTAAAGCATGAAATACAGAAATCACACAAATCTTATTTATTTTCTCAAAGTGAATACATCCCTTTAGTCAGCACCTACCTTAAAAAATGCCTTTATCAGCATCCCAGAAGCCCCTCTTTTGCTTCCTCCTACTTGCTCCCTGAACGAATTATTACTATACAGAATTCTGATACTGTGGTTTATTTTCAGTGTGTGTTCATCGTGTGTGCACATTTTCTTTTGCTTAGCATTGCACCTGTGATGCATTCACGTTGTGTATAAAAACAGTTGTCCCTTTGTCATTTCACCAAAAGAAATGTGCAATGTTGTCCTCCTCAACAAAATGCTCAGAGAAGCGCCTAAGTCATTAGCCACCAACTGGAAACATTCTAAATGTATACCAACAGTCCAGTAAACTAAAAGACAATTAGGCATTCATAGTCTTCATAGTGAACATGTTTTAAAATGTTCTTTCCCTCACTTCTGTTTTGCCCCTAGCTCATCTTACCTTTATTCCTGTTCTGGTCACCTCACCTTTCACCTGTGCTCACAGTAACTTATGCTAACAGCTTAAAACATTTTCTCATTTCATCTTTACATAATCATGAACATGCATATATATGTACGAGTATACACATCTGTGAAGGAGTTGGAAGTGAATGGAATTATGCTGTTTTCCACATCTTGTCATACTATCATATTACAAACAATATTCTTATACTTTTTAGATAATGTATTATATAACGAAAATATTTAAATTTATGAAAAGTTTGTTAATTTTATTAATGCTATGGTTCATATCATCTGTAATAAAAGAGAAAGTGATTAATTGATTTTAATGAATATTTATTACTATACCAAGTAAACCCCAATAATTCTTCTTTAATAGTCACACTAATATACAAAAATCACACAGATCTTAGTCATCTAATTTCTTTCTAAAAGTGAATGTAACTCTTTAGCTAGTATCTAGATCAAAACTTCTGTCTTTATCCAGATTCCAGGAATCCCTCTTTTGGAACTTAGAGACTTGTGTTCAGTTTTGGGCACCACAGTTTGATAAGAAAAATAAACTACAGTCTGTTTATAAGAAAGAAACAGTTTAGGGGGAGGCATGGATGGTGGAAGGGGTCTGTATTTGAGTGGGAAATGTATGAAATTTTAAAAGCTCAATAAAAAAAGAAAAGAAGAATAATGAAGAAAAATTTTAAAAAGAAAGAAACAGGAATACCTACTGATGGAACTGAAAATCTTCAACGGGGAGCAAAGTAAGGGGGAGGTGAAAGATGACTGTTCTCTTTGCGTGTTCGGAGGGCTTATTGAATAGAAGAAAAACTGTACTTGATTCATTTGAACCAAGGTGACAACATGGGAGGAGTTTTGGCAAGGCAGAATTAGATTCAGAATACTAAAAATGTTCTTTAAATAGAAATCTTGGGGCTGGAGAGATGGCTCGGTGGTTAGGAGCACTGGCTACTCTTGCAGAGGACCCAGGTTCAATTCCCAGCACCCACTGGGTGGTTAATAAGGGTTCATGACTCCAGTTCCAGGGACTCTGACGCCCTCTTCTGTCCTCCATGGGCACTGCATGACATGAGTGCACTTACATGCAGGCAAAACACTCATACACATTTAATAAAAATAAAAACTAAATAAAAATTAAATAGAAAATTTTAGAGATGGAAAGAGGTCTATATAGATGCCTGAAAAAATGCTAGGTGAAGATTTTAACCCATAGTTGGTAGGTTTGGATTCACTTTCCACTTGGAGTGACATGACTCTAATACTTTTTTTAATTTTTAATTTTCTTTAATAGATATGTTAGTATGACCATTGTTTTTAATGGGAGATGATTGAAAGTGAAAATCTAAACCAAAGTGAAATCATTAAAGAGCTGGTGAGTCCAATCCAATTTCTTTTCAATAGCATTTGAAAGACCACTAAGTAGAACTTTTTTACACTCCTTCTGGAGCTGTAAGGATTAACTGGAAGGGTATTTCTTCTGCCCTGGAACTTTTGGAAATATAGAAAAGTCATATATGTAGCCCAGCTTTCTCTTTTGTGGGAGTACAAAAATGGCATCAGTGGAATGGATACTTTGTAATGTAAAAAATAATTTTAATATTTAAAATAGGTAGTAATTCAAATTCTTTCTTTTCAAACAGTGTTTGTGCAATGGTTTATCTTATGAGATGGTTGGACAAGAAGGATCAGATACTTCAAAACTGGAGATGTTTTTCTCAGGATACCCCTGTATAGTAGGATTATCGTTATTTCCTAATTTAACAAGTCTTACAATCGTTGCTCAAGATATAAAGGAAATTTCAGGGCTGGAGACTTGTTTACAGCTTAAAGAACTCTGGATTGCTGAGTGCTACATAGAGGTTAGTTAAACATATAATCTCACAGGAGCCCTGGATCCTGAATTTTTGACTTTGGAAAAGAAATTCATTAAAATATGTGTAGGAAGCAGGGATCAAAACTGATGAATAGTCAAAGATAGGAATTGATTGGTACGAAGGAAAAATAGAAATAAGGAATCAAGGACTAGAGAGTTGGCTCACTGGTTAAGAACAGTGGCTGTTCTTGCAGGATACTCAGGCTTAATTCCCAGCACGCACATGATGGCTAACAACCATCCATGACTCCAGTTCCAGGGGAATCCAGTGCACTTCCGTGGGCATTGCATGACACAAGTGCATTTACATACATGCAGGCAATACACTCATACACATAAAATAAAAATAAAATATTTTTTAAAAAAGAAATAAGGACTCAAAACATACACATATTCTACTTTTTGGTAATCATAGCAAATCATATCAAATAGCCAATATTACTAGCAAAACTGACTCACTTAAGCACTATGGGTTAACATGCATTTTAGAAAGCAATATCGCAAAATATATCAAGAATGATAGACGAGTACATACCTTTTAACTCAGAAATTCATTTTTTAAGATTTTATACTAGGAAAGTAATTCAACAGCAAAATCAACTATGTACATGAAGCTTTTAAAATCATCAAATGCAAATACCCTGAATATAGGGCAAATTTTTAAGACCATTATTGTAAACTTCATAAAATATTTCATAATTATTAAAGATTATAATATGAAAGATTATGAAAATATGTTAGCTGGTCTTTAGTGAAAGAATCCTGTAAAATCAGATATATATAATGATTATAATCATATAAAAAAGATAGAGCTTACTAAACTTTAAAGAAATATAAAAAAATTAAGTACTGTTACATTTAGGTGCCAATTTTTTTTTCTTTTAAAAATTTTAGCTACTCTTTCTGGATACTGGTTTTGCAATAATGAGGTCTATTTTATTAGGAGGATTAATGACAAAGCATAAGTAACATTCTTCAATCTCCTTTTCAACAGAAAATTGAAGGCCTTCAAGAATGTAGAAGTTTGGAAAAATTATATTTATATTACAATAAGATTTCAAAAATAGAAAATTTAGAGAAATTAATAAGATTGGAAGTTGTTTGGCTGAACCACAACATAATAAAACATATTGAGGTGAGATCATTTGGATAGTTTGCATGTGAAGCCAATTAGTACTGTGCAGTTTAAACCACAGCATTTAAGATCATGTCACGGTAGAGGCCAGATATTTGTGAATGGTGAAGTTAGTGTCAAGGACCACTGATGTGGATACTGTATGTTACAAAGTACAGGAGGCTTTGTATACAGCATTGCCTTCATAGGCATCACAACAAGCCTGAGAGGTAAGATGGTATTTGTTTTAGAAGGTTTTCAAAGTAGAGGTTTGGAGGCGTGCTTGACTTGCCTAGGAATATAAACACTGTGCAATACCCTGCTCTTCCACTCCCTCTATCTTTCTTCCTCTCTACTTTTCTTTCTGTCTTTTTCCAGTAATTCTTTCCAGGCTCTAATGTGGGGCTGGGGACAGAGATGGCTTCACTGAACCCACTTTCCTCTATGCTTTTGAAGCACACAGCACACCCGGGGAAATACCAGCCAGATAAGACGTTATTGGTTCTTATGATTTTTAAATTATGTGTTGTCTACATTTTTAGGGCTTGCAGACTTTGAAGAATTTAAGTGACCTCAACCTTGCAGGGAATCTAATAAGCAACATTGGTATGTACTGTTTCACTCGGAGTCTGAAATAATGCATGAAGTACCTAGATTTGTTCCTTTTATTTGGACTTTTTAAAAATGACATCATTGCAAGCCATTTTAAAATATCTTCTTTATTATTATTACTATTTATTTTATGTGTAGGAGTGTATTGCCTGCATGTGTGTTAGTGCACTCGTGTCATGCAATGCCCCCGGAGGTCAGGAGAGGGCATTGGATCTCTGGAACTGAAGTTTTGGACAGTTGTAAGCTGCCATGTGGCATGTGGGTGCTGGGAATTGAACCCGGGTCCTCTGCAGGAGCAACCAGTGCTCTTAACCGCTGAGCCATCTCTCCAGCCTGAGCAAGGCATTTTTAAATCTATGATTCAAATGTGAAACTTTCAGCCACTAGCAGTGATAATTAATGATCCAGTAGTATAATTAATGTTATTGATATGCAGGAAATGATGATTTTACAGAACTCACAAGTATGCCAGGATACAAAAATAAGGTAGAAAAAGAAATTTGTTTTTGTGATGTTGAAGATGGAACCCAGGACCTTGGATATGCCGGGCAAACACTGCCACTGAGCTGCATCTTCATCCCTAATGTTTTTAACCTTGTTTTTAACTTGAAGGTCGGTGTCTTGACCCCAATGAATGCCTAGAAAAACTAAACCTTTCTGATAACCAAATTACTTCGTTTAAGGTATGTTTAAATGAAATGATGTTTTTTCTATTTATCGGCCTGGGTTATGAACCATAACATTACAGAAAATGCACTAAACAATTCCCATTTAAGGGTTAATTTTATTGATTCCATTATTTGGGGCTCCTTGATGCTTCAGAGAATTTAAATTAGCCTTAATGTTAAATTAGTCTTAATGATTCAGCACTATTAAAACAAGTAACTATTGACTTGGCTCTTAGGATGTTATTTTTCTCTTACTTTCTCCCAGTCTTGGCTACATCTCTTCAGTTTGGGGATTTGTCCTCTACTAGCATCTAAAGAGTGGACTGCCCCTCAGTGCTGGGCTCCTGCCTCACTTCTATCTATATTCATTCCCTAAGCAGTCCCATCATGTCTTATGACTGAAAACACCTTTAATCTACTGATTACCCCCAAATTAGTCCCTTTACTTCCCCTGACTACTCTTCGGAACTATAGGTATCTCTTACCCTACCTCAAACTAATGTCCCATCCCCTAACCCCTTCTTCCTGTAGCCTTCCATGCCTCTCCAAATGACATTTCCATTCTTCCAGCTTGTTAAGCCAAAAGCCTTATAGCCACTTTTGACTCCAAATATTCCTTCATATTCTACCTCAATCCATGAGCAAATCCTACTGGCTCCCCATTCAGAATGTGCCCAGAGTCTGGCCGTTTCTTAACTTCTGTATCACTGTCAACCTAGGTCAGGACACCACCATCACCAGCCTGCTTTATCAGAGGAGAACATAAACCCCAACCTCTTCACAACCCTCTGGCTTTATTTTAATTACTTAGAGTGTGCATACATGCCCTGGTATGCATGTGGAGGTAGAAGTCAACTTTCAAGGGCCGTTTTTGTCCTTCTACCTTGTGGATGCTGGGGCTCAAACTCAGGTTGCCAGGCTTGGTGGCAGGCTCCCTTAACTACTGAGCCATCTCACCAGCCCTGTTGTTTTTTCTGTATTCTCAATCTATTCTCCTTACAGCAAAGCTTGATGGAGCCTTTAAAAATATGCCATAACAGGAGGCTGGAGAGATGGTTCAGTGGTTAAGAACACTGGTGGTTCTTGCAGAAGACCCAGGTGCACTTACCTACAAGCTTGCACGATAAGGGTGCACTTACCTACATGCAGCAATACATGCATACACGTATAATAAAAATTGGTTTAAAAGAGCTGACTCTATATATATATATATATATATATATATGTGCCGTAACAAATCACTGCTCTCCTCAGAACCTTCCCTTGGTGTCTCATTTTGTTCATAATAAAAGGCAATACTTCCAATGACCCCTCAGTTGAAACATAATCTAGTCCCACCACCAGCCACTCTTTCTCTGACCATAGCTTCTGCTGTCCTCCCATTTGCTAATTCTTTGCCTAATTCTATCTATTGCTATCACTGTTTCCTGACTGTACTTGGCACAGCCTCACCTATGGCCTCTGCACTTGCTGCAGTGTTCTCACACGCCTTCCCTCTCACTTTAGAGGACATGGCAGTGGCCCCCGTGGCCTCCACTTGCAAGAGCTTGCTGCTAGCTTGCTGCTTCTGCTGTTTTTCATTTCCTGTTGGCATAGCTTGTGCTAGATCACAAGCTAACTGGATACAGGATCTGTACCTGTTCTGCTGGCTACTCATCCACAATGCTTAGTGCTGGACAGATAGTAAACACCAGTAAACACTTGCTAAGAAGATGGGTGGGTGGGGGGCTGGGGAGATGGCTCAGGGGTTAAGAACACTGACTGTTCCTACAGAAGACCCGAGTTCAAATTCCAACACCCACATGGCAGCTAACAACTGTCCGTAACTCCAGTTCCAAGGGATCTGACAGCCTCTTCTGTCCCCTGAGGGCATTGCATGACACAGGTGCACTTACCTACATGCAGGCAATACACGCATACACATAAAATAAAAATAATAAATAAAAAAGATGAAGGGAAATAATCAAAAGGATTTAATGATTATTATGTATAATGCTGCTTAAAATATGTCATTTATCACTTAGACAATGTGAGGGTGAAGACACTTATTCAACCACATCATATGAAAATATTGAAGAAAGGTGAGTAGGGAATAGTTTTGAGTTGATCAGTATAAATAGATCTTTTTTTTTAACCTAGAGAAAACTATAAGAGAGCATCACAAAGCAGTAGGACAGGCTAAGTAAGTACTTTAAAAGAAATTGGAGTAAAATTTTATCTGATTAGTCAAATGACAAAGGAAATCCTTGATATGAAAGGCTGGCCAGCATCATGTTAACACGCACTGTAGGAGGCTCCTCTGGGCAGGGGCGGTGGCCATACTAAGAGTGAGGCACGGAGGTAGTCAGAGTCTATTTGAGTAATGTCAGCAGCATCATTCAACTTGCATACAGAGTACATGTGAGAGTTAGCTCTTACATATGAACTGTATTCTGTAGACAACACAGAGTTGTCACACTTGGTTTTTTTTTTTACAGAAAAATTCATTTTTAATACAATTGACACTAAGATGCACATGTGTTTCTAATCTCTATATATCTGATTATTTCTAGTCACGGTTACTTTCTGAATCATCAGGTAGATTTCAATGGTAATGTTTTTCACATCTACTAATTATTAAGGAGCAAATTTTTATGCTTTGAAGAATTATTATTATTATTTTAACAAGGAGCTATTATAATATGACCAGAGATGACCTGTGGGAATAGTAAACTAGAATTTGTGTTGATTGGTTTGGAGCACTTAGGATACATAGAAAATGCATAACTGTCTAGGGCCTGCCATTTAATAATTATTTATCTTTTCTTCAGGAACTTAACATGTTTTTTACTGGACAGAACCATTTTAGCCACATAAATCTCTAATGTACTTAAATCTGTAAGCAGAATGTATTGCACTGGATTGTAGGTGATCTTAAACACATCCTTTCAAAATGAGCATTCATAATCAATTATTGAACATTGTCATTTCTGTTTTAGGACCTTACTAACTTGACCAGGCTGCCTCAACTAAAGGATTTATGTCTGAATGATCCACAGTATAAAACAAATCCAGTTTGCCAGCTGTGTAATTACTCCACACATGTGCTGTATCACCTGCCTTCTCTTCGTAGACTTGACACATTGGATGTATCAGCAAAGCAAATCAAGGAGCTAGCAGATGTAAGTGCGCTGGGATAGGTATCTGTGACTGGTTTGACTGTTAACTGCTGCTTTCTGACTGGGTCCACAAATGGTAGGTAGGTCATCACTTCTTGACTCCAATTCTGATTTTACCCGGCAAGCAGGATGTTTCATGTAACACTATACAAATAATAACATTCATGGTAGAATTTGATATTAACACTGAAAGTGGGAAACAGGTATGGGAAATAAGTATAAGTAAGTTGCTTATTTGGAATTTAACATAGCATCTTATATGTCATCTATAGCAAAATAAACTATTCCATGAATGCATTCTTGTTTCAGATCTAAAAACTCATTGGAAATTCTTTTTAGCTATCAGAGACACATATTTTTGTATTGGATTTTTCCATTTTTTTCTAACTACACAAAATAACCAGAAACATCTGTCAATTTTCTCTTTTTCTTTTCTTTCTTTCTTAACATATGCTTTAGTGTGTGTGCATGTATGTGTGTGTGGTGCATAGTTTTGTGGGCACTTGTATGTGTTCGTATGGAGGCCAGAGGCAGACTTGAGATAACGC
Source organism: Nannospalax galili (assembly GCF_000622305.1). Lineage (NCBI taxonomy): Eukaryota > Metazoa > Chordata > Mammalia > Rodentia > Spalacidae > Nannospalax > Nannospalax galili. Next base: position 1,661,323 of record NW_008343385.1, on the reverse strand, counting down.
CCTCTATTGAGCTCTACCTTTTTTTGTTACTTTTCTTTAAAAAGTTTTTTTTAGGATTTCATACATGAGTACTGTATTTACAACATTTCCACCTCTTCCTCTTCTCCTCCAACTCTTCCTACATACCCCCACCCCCTCTAAATTTCTTGACTTCTTTGATTATTACTGTTACATAAGCATATATGTCTATATTACATACATATTGTTAAATATACTTAACATATATAAATATATATTACAGTCATTCTTTCATATTATTGTTACATACACATACACACATATATATGAATAATCTGCCAAGTCCATTAGTGGTGCTTGTTGTACATGTGTTTAGGGCTGGCCACTTGGGAGGGCTTAGATGACCTATCAGGGAGCTCTCCCCTGGAGGAAACTGATTCTTCATCAGCAGCCATTGAGTGCCTGTACCTCTTTATCTAGAGGTCAGATCTCTTCACCTTATTTTTATGATAGAATCTCTTACTGAACCTGGGACTCACCGTTTGGCTAGACTGGGTGACGCAGTGAGCCCCAGGGATTTAATTGTCTCAGTGCCCCAATGCTGGGGCCTACCTTTTCCATTTATGCTGAGGCCCCTAACTCAGGTCCTCATGCTTGTGTAGCAAGAACTCTATCCACTGAGCCATTTCTCCAGCCCCTCCAATTCTTAAATTAAAGTTCAGATTTTTTTATATATATAAATTTGTTCATATCAGCTGCCAGTTATTTCCTCCACTAAGTGAGACTTCATCAGTCCCTCTGTTCCCATGCTGGGATTTTTGGCTGGCTTGATCTTGTGCAGGTCTTGTGAATGCATTCACAGCTGCTATGAGTTCATGTGTGCAATGGCATTGTCATGTCTGGAAAATACCATTTCATTGCAGACATCCACTGCCTACTCTTCTGTGATGATGACTGAACCTTGCAGGGAGAAGTATGATACAGTTGTCCTATTTGCAGTTGAATCATTCTAAGTGAGGTTCATCTTGTTTTTAGGCAGGCTTCAAATAAGAGAATTATACTCAATTTTACATTTTCTTTTAAATTCTTTTTAATTTCTTTATTTTCCCTGAGTTAAGTTGAAATAATGGAAATATTTATAGTATTGTCTCATTAGCTAAATATTTTATAAATTAAATTCTCTCTGCGATATCTTCATTTTTTGTCCTGGAAATAAATGTGAACATGCCACGTACCTGCACACTAAACACAGGGAGGCTCTTTGAAATGATATATCTTGCTGTACTACATTTAAGTGCCAAATCTGGGAGCACCATCACTCTGGCTGCCATCATCTGTAGCCAAGCTAACACAGCTTCCAAATGTATGTGGAACTTGTTATCCTAAATAACATTAACAATTACTTGTAGTTTGTTTTACTTACTCTTTTGTTTTCTATTCTTGTTTTTAGACCACAGTGATGAAAAAAATAATGTATTACAACATGCGCATAAAAACAGTTCAGAGGCATCTTAGTGAAGAACTTGAAAAGCTCAGTGACAGAAAATGCAAGTTACAAAAGTTACCAGAAGACCGAATAAAATTATTCAACTTTGCCAAAAAAAATGTAAGATTTAATAATGTAAAATGTCAGTGGCTATATTGTAGGGAAATCATCAAAGAAGACAGCAAAATCTGTGTGTGTATGATTGATACTGATTTGCAAGTCATTTACCCTAAAATATTTTGATTCCAGGCATTCTGTGTATAAAAATCTGCAAATCAAAAAAGATATAGGAGCTGGAGAGGCTTAGTGAGCAAGAACGCTTACTGTGCTAGGCTTCATAGCATGCTTCTAGAATCCCACTGCTCCTCAGGCGAGAATGGGAGGCAAAGCAGAATTTCTGGACGATTGCAGGCCAGCCAGCGTGGCCTATGCAGCATGAACGAGGTGGAAGGTGAGGACTGACACATGAGGTGGTCCTCTGACCTCCACACTTGCAGCTTGGCACACATATGCCTGTATTCACTTAGAGATGTGAGGTGTATACACACACACACACACACACACACACACACACACACACACCCCCCAAACCAATATACATGTGAGTGTGTGTGTGTGTAGTTGGGAAATTTTTCAAAAGCTGTGTGATTCACTATGATTCAGAATGTTAGAAATGTTGTTGTATTTTTATTGGACACCTGTAGGCTGTGCTCAAAATTCATCTTCTTATTTTAAGTGCTGAAATACAGCTTTATTAGTACTATTAAAGCATACATCAAGGGAAAACCTTTAAATCAAGATTTTAGTAGTGTATGTGCTTTTAATTTCTAATAAATTAGATTTATTTTATTAAAATTGGACCCTGAAAAGTTAAGGGGCATTTACTTGAAAACAGAACCTTGTCTATATAAAACTTTCTGTAACTTAAAGCACGAAGAAATAATGTATTATTCAACAACTGGTGTTAAAAAATGTCAAATTATTTGGAGTAGGGGAGTTGTGTCCTTAGTTTACACTTTACCCAAAGTAAATACCAATGGGGTAAAGAATTACATGAAAACATGAAAAAAATCAAGTCTAAATAAGTAGATGAATTTATTTTATTGTTCTTAACCTGTCAAATAAAATAAATCCTAGAAATCACAAAGCAAATTGAACTGATGAACATCACAAAAGGATGATTTTGTACTGAAAAGAATTAACAAGGGTAAAGACCCCGAGCTGAGGAGATGGCCTGGTATGGTCAATGAAGTGCTCGCTACGTAAGCATAAGGACCCAAGTTACATCCTGAGCACCCACAAAATGCTAGGTGTAGTGGCATGTGTTTTTAATCCCAGAGTTGCGGGAGCAGAGATAGGTGAATCCCTGGTGCTCACTAGTCAGCCAGCCTGGACGAGTTGAGAAACTCCAGGTCAGTGGGATATCTTGTCCTCAAAAAATAAGGTGGGGGCCAGATTGAGCTCTATGAGATCGAGGTCAGCTGGGCCTACATAGCAAGTTCCAGGTCAGCTGGGGCTACAGGGAGATCCTGTCCCCACCAAACAAAACAAAACCAATCGACCGAACAACAACAACAAAAAACCAACCAAGGTAGATGGTAACTGAGGAATAGCGCCTATGGTTTCCCTCTGGCCTCTACATGCATGTGCACATGTGTTTGCACATGCACTTCCCCAACACAAAAGTGAAGAACAAATGTCTGAAAAACTATCTTCAAGCAACATGACACAAAGAAATGTTATCTTTAGTATGAAAGTATCTATGAAACAAGATTTTAAAGTAGATGCACAGGAAAGTGGAGGAAAATATATAAACTAGCACTTTAGAGAAGAATATATTTATTATTTTTTTAAATTTTATGTGTATGAGTGTATTGCCTGCATGTAGGTAAGTGCACCCGTGTTGTGCAACTCCCGTGGAGGACAGAAGAGGCTGTTGGATACCCTGGAACTGGAGTTACGGACAGTTGTTAGCTACCATGTGGGTGCTGGGATTCGAACCTGGGTCTTCTGCAAGAACATCCAGTGTTCTTAACCACTGAGCTATCTCTACAGCCCCTACAGGAGAATATATTAAAGAGACTAATGAACGTGCCTGAAAGAAGTGCTCATTTATTAATTTGCAAGTGTTAGCTAATGTATCATGAAACCATTTTCACCTATAAAACTATCAAAGCACAGCATACAGTAGTTTTAGTCTGCTGAAGATGAGTGTAGGACTCTACGCATCACTGATAGAAATGCAACTGTGGTCACACCACTTCTCAGTGCTCCTAGTGCACCCCCAGCTCCTTCAGTCTGTTTTCATACTTATTCTGTGGTTATTCATCACTACTCTATTGGTAATAATAAAAACTAGAAGCTACACAAATATTTAACTAGAGGAAAAGTTTCTATTTTTTTTTTCGGTCTTTTTGAGACAGGGTCTCCCTGTAGCCCCTGCTGGCCTGGAAAGTTCATCATTTTTAAGGTGGAATACTGTGTCATCATTAAAAACATTGAGGGGCTGGAGAGATAGCTCAGCAGTTAAGAGCACTGCAGAGAACCTGCGTTTGGTTTCCAGCACCTACATCAGGCAGCTTAAAACCACCTGTAACACCAGCTCCAGAGCAGCTAATGATGCCTTCTTCTGGTCCTCACAGGCACCTGCACTCACAAGCACAGGCCAGCTAGAGCTACAGGGAGACCCTGTCTCAAAAACAAAAAACAAAACAAAAAAATAATTAATTAAATAAATAAAAAGTAAAGTCTTAAAAAAAACACACACCAAAAAAGCCCCTAAGGTTTAAATCAATTTAATGCCTTTACTAGAAGTGGGCAAGTTTTCATTATGAAAATTAAAAAGATGTTCTTAAAACATTAATAAAATTTAAATTATTTGAATAAAAACCACAGGACCAAGATGTCATTTTATAATCTGCCATTTTTGCATATAAATGAATAGATGGCTTGAGTAACCCTTATCTAGAATGCTTATGACGATTTGGGAATCTTTCACATATTTTGGAATATTTATATGGACTTTACCAGCTAAGTATCCTTTGTTGACATATCAAAAATTTGTCAAAATTTCAAATTTTGGAGCTTTTCGAATTACTGATGTTCAGATTAAGGATGCTCAATCTGTGTTAAGTAAAATCTGCAAGAGTGAGAAAGAATAGTTATATGTTATATAAATTGTAGACACTTAAAAATATGTAATTTGTTTTTAACAGCTAGATATAACGATGTTAATGAAGAAATATAATTAGTATTTTTCTTTTGAAAAATTTTATTATTTTTATGTGTATGAGTGTACTGCCTGCATGTGTATAAGTACACCCTTGTCGAACTGAAGTTATTGATGGTTGTTAGCCACACTGTGGGTGCTTGGAATCGAACCTGGGTCCTCTGCAAGAGCAGTCGGTGCTCTTAACCATTGATCCATCTCTCCAGCCCCATAATTTTCTTTTAATATACTTTGTACATTGCAGTGTCTTGAAATCCTACCATAGTGCAACAAATGAGACTTTTCGCCTTGGGCACAGAATTTAAGGTAGTACCCAAAGCCTTCATAATCAAGATAAATAATATATAGTAATATTTCAAGTATCCAAATTAATGCCACAAAGCCCATTACAGAAAACAAACCCCAAAATATTAAAATCCAGTTTTGAGACATTAGAAGACTGAAAAGCAAAACTATATCTCTTTTTGTGTATATTCTATGATTAACAATTTCCTAGGATGCTATAATGGAAAAAACATTGAAAAACTGAAAAATTAATATCTTAAAAATTGCATTTTTGAAGTTTAAGTTTTTATTCACACCCAAACCAGCATTTCTTATAATTTACTTTAATAAACAAACTCAACAATATTTCCTGACCTATTTCTTTGTCTTATTTTCAATTAAGAGACTACCAGTCAATTTTCATAAAAATTGAACTTAACCTATTTGACATATTTTTGAAAGCTTGGCTAGTTATATAACTACATTTCTACTTTAATCATTTAAATTGACTAATAAATCTCACTAAAAAATGAGTATCTGAATTAAGACTTCGCCTTTACCACATTCTGTTTTTATTTTGGCTCTCTGGTACATTGTTTTCAACAGTTGGAACAGGAATTAGCGGAACTCAAGGCATCTGGCAAAGGGAAAAATGATAAAGTCGATAATGATAAAGTAATTGAGGTTGAAAAACCAAGGAATAGTGAAACTGTCGTGGAAGAATCGGGTCTGCAGCAGAAGATATTGACCAAACTAAATGCCTTAGATGAAAGGATAGCATTCTGGAACAAGAAACTAGATGAGTAAGTTCAATGAACTGTTGGGTCGGTGAGATTTAAAGCACAAAGGAACAGGCATATTGGGGGTTTTGGCTGAGCTCAGTTTTCTAGAGGAATGGAAAGGATTATAGAGCATGAAGCAAATCCAGTTCTTAAGATGTACAGGCATCACTGGTTCAAAGCTGGGCTTTAGCTGAAAGCCGTTCTTAACTAAGCCCAGTGAGCCTCTCTGAGCAGCTTGATGTCACATCTCCATTTTTCTTGCAAACTGAAAGAGAGTGCTACCAGCACAGAAACTCACCAGAAGGGGAGACCCAGCCAAGCACATCTGTGGTACAGTCCTCAGTTCACAGTGCTCTTCCATTTACTAAGACGTTAAGTACATAAGGCAGTTGGCCCTACAGTCATATCAACAATAGTAACATTTGGAGGCAAAAAAGGGGGGGGGGGGGGGGGGGGGGGGGTCGCTCCATACCATGTAACCCTCAAACAGCCATTGAAGACACAAGTGTTATTAGTACTGCCATTTTTGCTGACAGGGTTGTGGTATAAGAAGGCAAAATGACTTGCCTATGATTTACAGCCATGTTGGATCCTAGAAAGTCTTCTCACCTTCTCATACTTTGAGTGAGGTTAGCAAAGTTTGCAATGAACTGCCAGGATAGAATACTTTGTGTCTGGCTTAATTGTTATCACTAAACTTTCTTATCATTTAAAAAAACACTGATGTTAAACTAAATTAACAAACCGCTGAATTTGAATTTTAATGTTTCATATCTTATGGATATGTGTGTGTGTATATATATATATACATATGTTTTGGTAGAATTGAAGCAGTTTATCGTTCTGAAGTAAAACAAAAGAAGAAAAGCTACAGCTTACTGACCCCATTTTTGTTAACTGAGTTGGAAACTGTGGGAAATATCCATTTTGAAGAGGGCACTCAATGTGATGACTGGTAAGTTTGGAACTTTATAGCTTTAAAAAGTTATAAGTACTTGGATTATGAACCAGATTATCAACATATAGCTTTAAAATATCTAATTTTCAAAGCATTTCTCATCAAAATATTCATCTGTTGAAAACTGGCAGTTACCTATTTCCTGACTAGATGTTTATTTTTACTAATTATCTTGGGCCAACCCTGAGGACATATCAACAGTGTTACTCAATTTCCTTAACCAGAGAGCAGAGTGTAATTTAGTAAAAATGTTTATGCTCAAGTATTGCTTTCATGCATATTTATATTGTTGCTGGGTGGATACAGTCCTGGATTCTGAACACTAGCTAAGAGTTCTCAAAGCAAGAACAGCAGGAATGTCATGGCACAGCTGGCAACAGCAGATTGCCACCATGGAAGGCTGTCTCAGGGCTGTCCTGCAGGCCAAAGGTCAAAGTGGAAGCTGTTGTTGAGGGCTAAGCAGCCAGTGTGAACATGGGCTCTGCGTGTTGGAGGAAGGTAGACACTTAGAACAGGACTTCAGGTGAAAAGCCCATACAGACAAAGATGGAGACAACCAGAAACAAGTGGAACCTGGGCATCCATGCCTCACAACCAAGGTCCACCTGCTGGTTGAGACAAGAAAGTGGTTGTGTTGCCTCAACTAGGGAGCACAATTAGAAATGATCCTAAAAGAAAAAGGGTCCCGAAGAAAAATGTTATTAATTATGAGTTCCACATTTCTGGTCATTTTCTCCAACTGAGGAGCATGCGAAACAGCCAAAGGTTGCCCGAGACCCACATTAGTGACCTAGGTATGTGGAGATCCACCATATGGTGTGCGAAACTGCAGAATGGACCTGCACATCACCCTGGAGCATGATGTTCCTCAACATCAGTGGCAAAGCAGGTTCATATTTTTATGGAGTAGAATGCCAAGTTCTTAATAACTTTTAGAACCAGAAGTGTGATTTTTAGTATCACTTTAAATCAAGTGGTGAATCAGGGGTCTTGGGTACTTTGGGGAAAAATTTTGAGGAGCTCTTTCCAAGGAGAAAGGGATCTTTTAAAATACTTTCTTTTCAATGAGCCCATGTTACCATTTTTACTTTGCCATAATACTTGAAACTTTTATGTTCAAGGCTATGAAGGATATTCATGCCAATCTCCACATGAATAAGCCTTTGATTTTTCAAATGTTAAACCTGAAATGCGTCTGCAGGGTGACAAATGCGGTCTTCTGTTCATAGTCATCACTCATCACATTTAGGAAATAATCTTTTGTTAGAGTAATAATATGTTTTTGTTTCTTTTTACTACTTGCAAAGTAACTTCTTAACAAAATGGGTTTCATGATGACTATTTTCAAATAAAGTCACTCAAAAGCCCCTTCTTTAATGATTTCAGCCTGACAGTAAGTTAGAGTGCTTTGATGGCTTTTGATAAGATCCACTAAGCACTGGTTTGGTTTTAGTAAGAATAACCTTGATCTCTTGTTTTAAGGAGATAATAAAATATATGTTGGCAGATTTCAAGGACTATCTTTTACTTTCAGCATTCCACAAGCTTGGCCACTTTAGATTTATTCTTTTATGTATGTTAAAAAATAACACTTAAGAGCCTTAAATTTCTAGGTGCTTCATTCTAGCTGTCTTATTTAAGGATCAGCTTGTCTTTCATTAATATTCTTAAGGTCAAGGATTTATCATTTAAATACAATGTACTTGAATAGAACTAAGTTTTCTATTTAAATAACCTTTATTTCTTCAGCAAAAAGTGCAGATTTCTAATTGTGTATCATTCATTATTTCTTAACATTGTTTCTTTTATGAAATATAATTACTGCTGACACTTATTTTACAGAGACTTACTCATTAGGTGTGCTGTTGCTGCGGTTAGCACTGTTGTTTTAGAAGCAAATTATTCACCTGTGTGTTACCTAGTGACATCAGTCGACACTCCACAAGTGCAGACTCTGAAGCATAAAGACGCAATGTGGTCCAGAAGCTTTCAACATCTCTACAGATGTAGCATATTTAGAATAAAAAGAACTTAAGGCACCATAAAGCAATGTAGGAGTGGCTCGATAAGCTGTTTTTTTTGGAAGATAAAATGCTTCATGTGCCTTAACATCCAAACATTTGACACAGAACTGGATGCATAGCCAATATAGAATTACTGAGTTTTCCGTACCACTTAATAATCATTTAATAATTTCACTTTTTATATATAATGAAACTTGATTTTTTATTTTTATTAGAGTATGTTCATAGTGTAAAATAATAGGTTTCATGATGACTATTTTCAAAGATGTATTTATTTTATGTGCATGAATGTTTTGCCTGTGTGTATATATGTGCACCATGTGTGTGAACAGAGGCTAGAAGAAGGCACCAGATCCCCTGGCACTGGAGTTCAGTCAGTTGTGAGTCACCATGTGGGTGTGGAGAACAGAACCCAGGTCTTCTTCAAGAGCAGCAAGTGCTCTCAACTGCCGAATCATTGCTCCAGCTCTCACAATGTTTTTCATGTGTGTGTATAATATACTCTGATCATATCTGTGCCCCACAGTATCCCCTATTCCTCCCTTTCCCTTTCACTTCCCAAATATATATCAAGACTTCAAGCTATACTGTTTTAAGGGACTATAGCAATGAAAATTTTTGTTGCATGCTCATAAGATACTTCTTGAGTCTGTCAGTTAAACCTTTTTCTGGGATCTTGCAGTGAATTTTCATAGATGAGATTGAACTTCTGTTATTTAAAAGCATATGCACGCTATACATTTGTTAAAAAGAATCAATCATTTGTATATTAATTGTTTTGCGCCATGGTGTGTATTAACTGATGCTTATACATTCAGTTTTCACCAAACAGGTGAAGCGCCCAAGGAAGTGAGGGGTCATCACTTTCCTAACTCCTAAAATATTTGCTACTGTTAGCTGCTCTTTCCTTATAACTCTCTTGGTTTTTGTGCTTAAACATCTCTGTTTTCTTCTTATGCTTTCCTGGACTTTTCTCTTCTACTCCTGGACTTTCACAATTCCTTATAGCTACAGTCTC
>NW_008343385.1:1558137-1651527 GCF_000622305.1 Nannospalax galili | reverse complement strand
TCTCTCTCTCTCTCTCTCTCTCTCTCTCTCTCTCTCTCTCTCTCAACTCCAGCTCTGCCTTCTTGTCTTGTAGACATTTCTATCTGGATGCCTGATTGGTGAGGCAAACTCAACAAATGTGAAACTGAATCCATTGTGAAAGAATAGGATATATAAAGAAGTTAGACAGAAGACCTACATCCAAACTGTCTGTGTGATTGAAACACCATTTACCTCCTTGAGCCTCATAGATAAAATAAGAAAATAATCTTCCAATAGAATTAGACAAAATATTGTGAAAATACTTAGTTTTCTACTTTATGGTTTTGTTATGTTTTGGTCTGGTTATATTTTCTTGGTTATCCAGACTCAACAAACTACTACTTCATGAAGCTTTCTGTATCCATTCTTGGTTCTTACATTTCTGGTGGGCCAGACTAGCTAGATACAGCCTAGTTATCACTTTTGTCAAGTTTTAAAAATCCTGGAGTTCTTCTAAGATGTATGCTGAGTAACAGAAACATTATATAAAATGCCTGTAGAACCAGTTTCTGTTGGATTTCAGGAAGTGTAACACTGAGCGTTTTGGTGGTGGCTGACATACTGTTTAGAGGAGACTTGAAAAATTTAGGCACATAAACGGATCCCTTTGTAGGAAGGGCAGTAGGTTTTTCATCCCAGATGTTAATGTGGCTGTCCATTGGGATTCTTGACCTGTTAGCAGACACTGCTGGGCTGGAACTCTATTCACGCTTGTCTGCTCTACCAGATTCTTGGATCTTCTGGATTAGCTAGGCTTGGGAAGGTCATTTTCCAACTAAGAGTGGCTGACTAGCTCCTGGCCACCGTGATTAAGCCTTTGCTGGTGAGAGCAGGTGCACTAAGCTAGGAGTTCAGATATTGGGCGCTCAAACCACTGTCAGGAAGCTTACCTCTGTCGTGCATATTCAGGGGCTGGTTGATTATAGAGGTGATGACCTAGCCATGTCTTTAAAGGCAAATGTATCAGTATGGTGTTATTTGCTTCCTTGTCAAAATGATCAGTTTTTCCATCTCATCTTAATCTCAGTTCTGTGCAGTTTTAAGACAAGCTTGTAATTTTATGAGAATGGCCAGCTGAGGGCAGTGGAGAGCCAACCAGCAGTTGAATAAGTCCTTGTTCAGAGATTTTTCAAAAATCTGGCAAGTTTTTCTTCTCCCCGTCTCAGATCAGATTTCTTTAAAAGATCTTCCCTAAGAAGAAGTAGGCCCCCTCTGCATTCTTTACCCTATGCCCCAATTTCTTCAAAGCCTTTAACAGTTTAGATTTTTTTTTGTATTGTGTCTCCAACTCCTTTGGCATAGAGGCTTTAGGAGATCAAAGACACTGACTCTTTCACTTCTCTATACTTCTCCTAACTAAAGTGGAAGTTCTTGCATAACCCAAGAGGTAAATGATGATTCAAAGGGGACTGGCGCCAGTGTTGATGATGACCCAGGATCCACCTCAGCATGTATTTTAGAAGTGGTAACAGACGTGCTAAAGAATGGGATGTTGGCAAGGAAGAGTGGAGATTCACACTTCGTTCCTTCAGTTTGCCCCTCTGGGGCTAGGTGCTGAACAAGTTAACTTTGAAAGGCCTTTTATGTTCACAAGTGGAATATTAAGAAGATAGTTGGCTATTTAAATCTGAGTGTTATAGTCTACTTTGGGTAGAGATGAAGGCTAGAAATGAGTATATACATGTACATATGTCTATGTCCATATGTCTACACTAGGTGAAATCACCTAAGGAAAGTGTTTGTGGGAACAAGGTCACACAATGGTTCCTGGGGAAAGACATTTCCAAGTCTTTCGGAATCTGGGAATATAGCTCAGTGACAAAGTGCTTCCCTGCATGGGTTCAATCCTCAGCACCATACAAAAAAAATTGAAAATAATGGGACTGGAGAGATGGCTCAGCAGTTAAGAACTCTGGCTGTTTTTCAGAAGACCTGGGTTCAAATCCCAGCACCCACGTGACAGTTAACAACTGTCTATAACTCCAGTTCCAGGAAATCTGATACCCTCATCTGACCTCCACAGGCATTGCACAACATGGGTGCACTTACACATATATAGACAATACATGCATATACTTAAAAAATTGAAAAATAAAAGGAAGAATTCTTTCAGAGAAGAACCAACAAAGAAAATGCTGAAGGCACAGCCTTTAAGAAGGTGGCTAGGAAAATGCGGCCAGACCAAAGCAAATAAAACAGTTTCAGGAAGGAAAGAATATTCAATCAACATAAGTTTCAGGTAGAAGAAATATATAATAATAAAACATTTTTACCATGTTTCAAAATTTACCATCTCTATTATTGTGTTGATTAAATACGCCAGTTGGAACCAAAGTAGAGCTACTATCTGATGGTCTATCTTTAGCTAAGAAAAAAAAAAGCACAATATAGAAGCAACTTTTATCATATGCGACTATGAATGCCTCACCGTTTGGAGAGCAATCTGTTGCTTTTTTTATATGTGTACTGTGTATTCTCTTCTAGGTTTAATTCCTGCTATGAATTAATTCTATCTCGTTTCTGTACTTGGGACTTCAGAACATATGGCATCACGGGAATAAAAGTAAAACATGTCATTAAAGTTAACAATCGCATTTTGAGACTGAAATTTGAAGACAAATTTCAAAAGTTTTTGGATCATGAAAATACACATGAAGCCCTCTTCTGACCTCCACGGCATTGCACGACATGGGTGCACTCACATACATGCAATACACTCATACACATAAAATAAAAATAATAAAATATTTTTAAAAAACAGTATTCCTGTTTTAAAAGTTAAGCATATGAAAGATATGCCCTGCTGTTAAATTTATCCTGGTAAACTATCTCCTGTGGCTCAGATGACCTTGTAATTTGTCCACATTGGGCTTCCTTTTGGAGTGGGTTTGGAGCAGCGGAGTGTCCATTGTAAACTGGAAACACCCACTGCAGGTTTTCTGATCAATGGCTAAGCGTTCGTGAAATCCATTCCAACCCCTTTTCTGTTTCATTTATTCTTAAGCACCTATCGAAAGATGCTGGAATACCTTTTTTATGTTTTTGATCCTGAAGTTGCAGTGAAGAAAAAGCAGCTGCTGCAAATACTTGAAAAAGGATTCAAAGAAAGTGAACCAAGCAAGGTAGCCTGCGAACCTGGACTAACACTTTCTTCCCAGAGTGCAGCTCTGCCCCTGGTCCAGTGCGGCTCCCCATCCATCCCTTCAGCCACACAACAGACTTCTGCCCGGTTTCACCAGCTGTGTCACCGCATGGCAGAAGGAACAGAGTCTTAGGCATAAAAAAGTCCATTAATGGTTTTATTTGCCTAATTTGACTTAGTCCTTTTAGGCACCTTAACCTTTGTAGGTGCCTTTATGATCTCCTTCTTTAATTGGTTTTAAAACTATTATGAACCTTCAATTTGCTGTAAACTCCACATCTTGAAAAATCCATTCCCTCGCGTTCTCTGTGCTCTCTAGCCGCCAGCCTGGCTTCTCCTTCCTTTTACTGCCCTATTCCTTGCCCTTCTACTTTCCTGTCCTCACCTTACTGCTGACACTGTTTTGTCACTGGTCACTCCTGAGCCCTGAGATAGCCAGACAACTTTTCCAATCTTCTACCCTCTTGAAGAGGGAACTATGACCCATTCTTACAGAGCACTGCCTCCTAATCCTCTTCATCATGGAGCACATAGAATGATAACCCTGCTGAGTTTGAATCCTGGCTTTACTCTCACCAGGTATATCACTTCCCCTGTCTGCACCCATTTCTCTTTGTGAGAAAGAATCTCATGTAGCCCAGGGTGGCTTTGAATTTGCTTTAAGCAAGAGTGACTTTGAACGCCTGATTATCCTGCCTCTACCTCCCAAGTGCTAGAGTTACTGTCATATACCACCATGCCCAATTTACATGGTGCTGGGGACCAAACCTGAGGCTTTGTTGTGCTAGGCAAACACTTTATCACCTGAGCTACATCTCCAGCTTCTGTGACTAAATCTTTATACACTATAAAATGAAAATAATAGTGTTACATATTTTACAAAGTTGTTGGTAGGATTTAGTTAAATAAAATGCTAAAATGTTCTTTAGTGTTTATAGACCAGTGTTCATGCATCACTATTAAACAGTTGAAGAGTAAAAACAACCCAAATATGCATCAGCAGAGGATTTGGATAGACAAAAAGTGGCATACACCTAAAATGGATGAACATTTAACTATAAAGAAAGATGAAATTGCACCACAGGCTACAGCACAGAGGAACCTCAAAAACACCATGCTAAATTAAATAAGGCAAGGGGAAATATCATGTAAGTACTTAGAATAGGCAAAGTAAGACATTGAAAGATGAACAGAGGTTACCAGGGCCTGGGGAGATAAGGGGTGGGGACTTAATCTTGTTAAGTGCAGAGTCAGTTCTAGTTAATTAAATAGTCCTGGAGATGGATAGTGATGAGGCTGCATAATAATGTAAATAAACCTAATGCCACTGAAGTCTATGCTTCAGAAATAGTTAAAATGGTCAATTTTATTTCAGTTTTCTGGTGTGTGTCACAAAAATAATGACCAAGCAAGTATTTGGGGTTGGGGAGTTGGTTTAGCCAGTAAAGCTCTTGCTGCACAACTGTGAGTTTCTGAATTCAGCTCTCGAGCACCCACGAGAAAACCAGGTGTGGCAGTGAAGGCCTGTGATACTAGCACTAGGGAGACAGGAGAGTCCCCTGGGCTTGCTGGCCTCCAGTCTAAATGATTGACAAACTCCAGGTTCAGTAAAAGAGATTCTGCCTCAAAAAATAAGGTTGAGAGCCATAGAGGAGACCGCCCCCCAATGTCAGCCTCTGGCCTCCACAGGCACAAATACGGGCACACACACACACACACACACACACACACACACACACACACACTGGATGTCTGGGTGGTCTGGAGAATGAATTGCAGGAGCAGATGGTGAGGCATTGTCTTAGGGAGCTACTGTGGCAGATCAGGCCACAATAGAAGTGGCTCTGGCAGGAGGGTGAGAGTACCTTCATGGTACTTTCTGGAGAGGAAATAAGGAGGAAAGAAATTCAAGGTTTTAGAAGGCAGAGTGAATGCTCATATTTAATTCATATTTAATGCTCATATTTAATTGAACCATCATGGTCACAGAAGGTGGGGTAAAAATGGAGCTAATATTTCCCATGTGTTTGCTGCCCACAGACACTGTCCTGGTGATTTATCTTCTGCCTCTGCTAAAAGAGATGATTGTCTCCTTTAATTCTTCCAGTTGCCCTTTCTGCTGCTTGGCTCACTGAGGTAACCACCACCCTCATGTGACCACTGAGCATTAGAAATAAGACTAGTCCACATCAAGTGTATGGGAAGCTTAACAAAAACACCAGCTTGTCCAGTATAGAAAAACGACTATAATTTCTTACATTGATTATATATTGAAATGATAATATTTTAGATGTTTATAAGACAAACTGTGATATTAAAGTTTCCCCCAAATTCTCGAGTCAATGCTTGCTTAGTACATACACAGCTTTAGGATGCTTTGCTGCTTTTGTCTGGACCATCTGACACTGTTTGTTCCTCTCTCTAGTTCCCCTTTCAAACTCCTCTGGCATCCATGGTAGTATACTGTAGCTACCCTTCTATTTTTATTGTCTTATTGCCATCTCTTTTCCCCAAACACCATCAGTTACTCTCAACATGAAGATTCTAGATATGGAAGAGCCATTACAGTGCAGGGTGGAGATCAGATGATTAGATGAGTGAGTTTCTATGCAATGATGGAACCCTGTGGACGAAAATAAATATTTAGATTATAGATCAAGAAATAGACTTCTGAGGTGGGCGTGGTGGCCTACGCCTTTAATCCCAGTACGTGGGAGGCAGAGGCAGGCAGAGAGTTCAGGCCAGCCTGGTTTACATAGTGAGTTCCAGGTCAGCTGGGTCTACAAGGAGACCCTGTCTCAAAAAGACCAAAAAAGGAGACGGAAGGAGAAAGGAAGGAAGGGAGAGGGGGAGGGAGGGAGGGAGGGAGGGGAAGGAAGGAAGGAAGGCAGGAAGGAAGAAAGAAAGAGAAAGAAAGAAAGAAAGAAAGAAAGAAAGAAAGAAAGAAAGAAAGAAAGAAAGGAGAAAGAAGAAAGAAAGTGACTGATTTAGTAGAGAGCTATGTAATTAGTTTACACAAGAAATCTGTCTTGGGTTGGTTGTATCTTTGTATGGCAGAAGGCTGACTGGAGCAGAGAAGAAACTGGCTTCAGTCTAACACCTTATAGCCAGACACAGTGAATGACCACCCATAACTCCAGTTCCAGGAGGTCTAACACCCTCCTTGACTTCCAGGGGCATTGCACAACACAGGTGCACTCACATACATACATACAGGCAAAACACTCAAGGACATAAAAATTAATAATAGTAAGTAAAATGTTTTTGAAAATAGCCAGGCCTATTACCTCAGCTACTCAAAAGGTTAAGACAGGATTGCAAGTTCAAGACCTGCCTGGGTTGCAGAGTAAGTTCAAGGCCACCCTGGGAAACTTACTGAGACCTTGCTTTGAAATAAGAAGAGTGGGAAGGACACATAGTTCAGTGGTAGAGCACTTGCCTAGCATGCAAGAGGCCTTAGGTTCAATCCTAAGTAAAGGAAAGTGAGCACAGACTATAAAGACCTTTTAACTTAAAATATAAACCTGTAGACATTTGTCAATTTTCTACATAGAACCAAAATTTGACTCTAAAACTGGCTCCCTAAGTTTTCTTTCTTGTGTTGGCCACAGCCATATTTCCTGCTGGTTTTGGTTCCTTAAATTTGAGCACAGTCTTAGATTCTTAGAAAGCATCTGCAGGCCAAGATCCATCTTGTTTGAATGGTTCCTTCTTGCCCCCATTAGATGTAGTATTTGCTTGACCTAGACATTTTGGCAGAAGCTCTGAACAACTAATATCCACTGAATTCCACCCAATTTTCCTCTTAATTTCCAAAGAAACAAATTTCCTTTCTATTTCTTTGTTTTATGTAATATGCATAATTTCAGAAAGAAGTACAACTAATTAGCATAATTGAGAACAAGATTGATTTTTAAAAATAATTTGTTGAGAATTTCATACAGGCATATAAGGTATTTTGATCAAATCCATGCCCACTCCCTCCCCTCCAACTCCTCCTATATCTCCATATCACTTTTTTCCGATAACTTCATATACTCTTTCTTCTTCTTCGATTAAATCAGTGCCCACTCCCTCCCCTCCAACTCCTCCCATACCTCCCATCACTTTTTTTCTGATTACTTCATGTACTCTTTCTTCTTTTTTTTAAAATGGGGCTTTTTGAACTTCTATCCTATCCAGTTATGTTACATGCTTACTAAGAATCAATCTTTTTACTTTTTTTTTCTTTTGAGTAGCAAAAAGATTGATTCTTAGTAAGCATGCAACATGATTGGATAGGACAGGGGTTCATTGTTTTTAAAAGTAACATCTTATTGGGCTGGAGAGATGATTAAGTTCAGTGATTAAGAGCCCTGGTTGCTCCTGCAGAGGACCCAGCTTTTATTCCCAGCACCCACATAATGGCTAACAACTGTCCATAACTCCAGTTCCAAAGGATTTGCTGCCCTCTACTGACCTCTGAGGGCCTCAGAAGCCCTTTTCTGACCCCTGCAGCATTGCATGACACGGGTGCACTCACATACATGCAGGCAATACACTCATACACATAAAATAAAAATAAAATTTTTTAAAATGTACCTTGATCTGAGTTACAGCGAGAATGGAAAACACTGACTAATCCATCAAATTATTAAGAATTAGTTTGGCTAAATAGTAATCAATTGAGAATTGTTAGTATAGCAGATTGATGATGTTTAAATGTAATCATTTGTGAGCCTTTCTCTACCAGTTTGTAAGGGCAAGGATATTTATAGGTTAGGTTCTTAGTGCAAATTTAGCAAATAAGTGGATGGTGGTCATATCCCCTATGTCTGTGCCTTCATATATTTTTCTCCTCTTAAAAATAATTTGCATTTAAATTTCTGTTTCGGTTACTTCCCATCTTAAAGCCTTAGCCACCATGATCCCATTACCTCTTCAAACTGTCATTTAATCATTTCAGCTGAGAAGCGTATCTTCTTAAACATCGTGTGATGTCTTATGTTTTTAGATTTGAGGTACAGCTCCTATCTTCTCTCTGTTACTTGAGGGCCAGTGTCACAGTGTAGTTTCCCAGTGCCATGACCACAGACTCTAACTAAATAGTGATGTCCACTGAAGTGTGGAAAGGCCATTTACTGGTGTGGACTTTGTGGCCAGAGGAACCACACTTTAAGTATTCATTTTATAAAGAACTTCTTTGGGCAACTGGATTCAATTAGAAAAAAATAACAGGTGGAATTTTAGAAGACATAATGCTAAATAATTTGGTATTAATAGAAACGTAGTGGTACCTGTAAAACTCGAGACTGTGACAAGGACAAAGGGATCTGAGTTCTAGTCATGATGTTGCTAATTTCTACTTCCATTCTTGGATAGATCATGAAAGCTCTCTTAGCTCTAGTTTTCTTATTCAAAATAGAGTTTTTGTTTGCTTTTTCAGCACTGTTTGAAATATCTATATTACTGATACAACTTCAAGAAATGACATTAGTCCCAATGAAAACTGAGATTTCCATGCATTAGCACAATTAGAAATGTTTTGTTTCTGGAAATAATTTAGACTGTAAGACAAGCATCTAATGTAAATGAGACCCTTTGCTGATAGAATTCCTCACTCCCACAGAGCTTTCTCTTTGGAGCTAACAAGCTTGCTAGTGGAGTGCTGTGGGGAGCTGTTGCCGCCACTCCACACACAGTTGTCAGTCTTGACTTTGGCTGTTTTTCTTAGGAACAAATTTTGTTATCATATTTTTCTAAACCTACTTGCATATGACTTTTAAATATTTAAACAACTTTGCAGAATAAGGATGCATCTGGGGGTATCTTCTTCTTTTTGGTGAGTGTCGCCTGTAGATTTCTTTGGAAGACACATAAACATAACATAATAAACCACCTGCACTGAAATAGAAGTTCCGTCGATTTTGTAATATATATATATATATATATATATATGCAAACTCAGATTCTGTTTTTAATTCTTTTTTCCTTACAGCTGCCTCTCAAGGAAGAAGCCATCGCTCTGGTGAACAGCCTCAGCATGTGTGAGTGTCCCAGAATCGAGTTTCTTCAGCAGAAATATAAGGAGGACAAGAGGAGCTTACCGGAGCACGATCTCCTCAGACACGGTACACACACAGTGTTCCTGAAATCCAGAGGCCTTTGGTTCATTGAATGCTTTCATGTCATCTTTAATACTTGGCTTTATCAATCCCAGAGACTCTTCAAATCATTTGATGTCATATTTACCAGTACATGACTTCCTATTAATTTTGCTGCACCATCAGCTAATACTTAATGAATGATTGTTGTGTATAGCCCTAAAGAAGAAGAGGCCCCTTTGTTATGTAGCTATTTCATTCAATTTATATACACTTTTAAGAGTCAGCTTGTGTTTGTGATGTTCTGTCCTAAAAGTAAACTCAGTAGGTACTTACATGTAATTTTTTAAACATGCGAAATTCACAGGAAAGAGAAAAGGGAATTGGATTGCATATAAAAAGAATCAGATAAGGCACTGAAAGGTTGGAATGACTTGTTCTGAATCATAATGTAAGATGGTAAGAAAACCCGACAGCAAAAGATACAGTGAAGCAAACGGATTATAAATGTCCTATAGGAGACAAGCTGTAGGCATTTAAATTTATTCACAGGTACTAATTAGTGTCCTCGAAGCTGAAATGTATACAAAGGTAAGTATACAAACCAACTCATAAGACGCCTCTGGAAGAGCTTACTTACAGATTGGGAGAAAAGGCCCCCTCACCATGCCTCTCTTGTCTCGCCTCTTCCTCTATTCATCCTTAGATTCTATTGGTTGTTAACTAAATGCTTATTGTGCATTAGACACTGTGAAGTTTGTGTCATCCAAACAGTTTCTCCTAGATAGTGTCTACAAATACCAATAATCACATAAAAGTATAAACTTTCAGTTATTTATTAGCCATAAATGCGACTGGGGAGATGGCTCAGCAGTTAAGGGCACTGGCTGTTCTTGCAGAAGACCTGGGTTTGAATCCCAGCACCCACATGGCAGCTAACAACCATCCATAACTCCAGTTCCAGATGGAAGGCTCCATCTAATGCCTTCTGTCCTCTCTGGACACTGCATAACATGGGTGCACTTACATATTTGCAAGCATAACACTCATGTACATAAAATAAAAATAAATAATAGCTGTAAACATTAAGTGTTAATACACACCAGCAAAAGTGTACAATAAAGAAAATAGGTAATCAGGTCAGGGATTAGGGACACCTGCTCTTTGATCTCAACCATCAAACCTGCTGAACAATGGATAGGCAGAAATTTGGTTTGTGCTCAGCCAGGAACACCTGCTGTGGTGAAAGGTGGAAATTAGTGGCAGAGTGCTTGCCTAACATGTGAAGCCTTGGGTTTGAACCCTAGCCTAGCAAGCTACACATACATACTTACTTAAGTCTGTGAGAACAGTGTTCCAGGATCCATACTGTACCTCTTCTAGGATGGCTTATAGTGAGCCATGCATGAACTATGGGTGTGCTGCGTGCAGTCCTTTCATATCATCATAATTAGATAATCAAGCTGATTATTAAATCAAGAACTGTTGATAAAACTCCCTGCTACTTTTTAAGTAATTCTTTTCCATTCTCATGGTAAGGAAAACGTCATTATGTCCTACTGTCTACTTAATCACTCTAGAATATGTTTTCCAAAATAATTAGGTTCTCCCAATTTACATTTTACATCTTGTACATAGTAAAAACAGGAATCATTTAGCAGTTTACATGAAATTGTTAGAAATTAATTTTCGTCTTTATTAACTCATAGGAAGCTCCTAAGATCTTAAGAAGCTACAGGAAAAGAAATGCTCTTCCACTTAGTATGTATGCATGTAGCGCCTGGTTCTAAGGTAGAAGGGGCTGGCAAGATGGCTCAGCAGGTAAAGGTGCTTGCTGCCAAGAACTGCTGGAATGGTTGAAAGAGGGAACTAATTCTCACAAGTTGTCCTCTGACCTCCACACACTGGCCATAGCATGCACGCTCTTGCACACGTGTGTGCATACACCTGCACACACACACACACACACACATCAAAAATAAATGTAAAAAAATGTTTTAAAAACTTAAGGTGAAGCACTTAGGAGGAAGACACTCAACGTTGACCTCTGGGCTGCACCGGCACATGTGCACCCTTCTCTCTCTCTCTCTCTCTCTCTCTCTCTCTCTCTCTCTCTCTCTCTCATTACTAAATTATTGTGTTCATTTCTATGCTTTATTTATTTATGTTTTATTTTTCTGCTCTGTAACCCAGGCTGGCGTGTAACTCACTATGTTGCTAAAGTTGGCCCCAAAATTGCAACAAGCCTCCTGCTTCTGCCTCCCAAGTGTTGAGTTATAGGAGTGAGCCACCATGCTTATCCCTTAATGCTTTGTTTACTATAGTCACGAGGTTCTTTTTTATGACTAGTTCATTTATTTAATGAGCATTTGCTAGCTCCCACTTTGAATCAAGTCATGTACTATGGAGTATGCAGTGGCAAGCACAGTGGCCAATGCCAGGGTCTCAGCCTTTACAGAACATAAGTCAAGTCTGGGGCTAATGAAAGTTATACTGTAAAATTATTCAAGTGATACACTGCTAAAAATATTTCTATTTTTTCATATTTAGGCATCCTCCTCATTGCAAAGGTTTTTCTTGGCCAGAGTGTTCAGGCTTGTGAACAAGAACCCATCAATAGAGCCAACTATCCTACAGTTGATTCCGTATTCGTTCCTCAGAGACATTTTTTAAGTATGTCTTCCACAAAAAAAATGTGCTTTTTTATGCCTCTGAATACAAAACATCTATATTTGATGTAATAGTTTATTTTTCTGTCCCCCATATCAGTATTTATGTGTTTGTAATTTATTTCAACAATTTTAATTATTATTTGTGGGGTATGTATATGTATATACTCACCCACATAGTAGACCCTCAGTATCTGTGGGGAATTTTATAGTTTTAGAGTGCACACACACACACACACACACACACACACACACAAAACCCTGTATATACAAAACTTCATACATGGTCAAGTCCTTTATATCAAATGGCATAATATCTGCATGTAATTTACAGTCTTCCTGGGTGCTTTTAAAACAATCTCCATATTGCTTACACCTAATACAATGTAAATGTGACATGCAAATTATGGCTGTACTTATTGTTCAAGGAATAATGACACATAAAGTGTACAGACACTTTTCTAGAAATATTTTTATCTTAAGTTGGTTGAATCTATGGTGCAGAACCCATGGGGACAGAGGGTTTCATGTATGAGTATGTGTTTGTGTGTGTGTGTGTGTGTGTGTGTGTGTGTGCATATAAACATATGTATAGTACTTTTTCAAGGGATTAAAAAACAACCTTTAATAAATGCTCTGGAGTACCACATATATCAAAACCCCATGACCATTTACTTAATAGTAAAGTGAAAATGTAAAAAGGCAAAAGATAAGGATAAAGTTGAATACTGGTATGCAGTAGTAGGATAGGCTATAGTACAAGGCTGTGGCAATAGAAAACTAAAAGGATAGTAATATTGGGAATTAATGTTGGGGTAGTGGGGAGACTTTTATAAAAACCTCAACATGATTTCTGGAAATTATCGATAAGAACTTATTCATCTATATTAGAGTACAAATTTATGTTATATTGTATTTTGAGTGTATGTCTTGCTTGTTTTTACTCTAGATTCTATCATAGGACAAAGAACTTGCGATTGCAGCTACCGGCAGTACAAATGGTTTGTCTTTGACCATGAGCTTGTTTTGCCAGAATACGTCGTTGAATTTGAGTATATTACAGTGGTATGAACTGCTGTATATTTTTTAAAAAAACAGAATTTCTTTAATTGGAAGTAGAATAATTTGAAACCTAGTAATGTTTGTCAAATTTATATATATATATATATATATATACACACACACATATACACATACATACACTTTGTGTGTGTGCGCTGTGTGTGTGTCGTGTGTGTGTGCTGCACAGTGACTAGTCTGTGAAGGACTTAATTTTCAAAGCATGTCATTATGACGTTTGAATGTCTTTATTATAGGAATAGTACACAGCTGTAGTCTCACTGAAAAGAACTCAAACTGTATAGATGAGCACAGAATAAACATGAAACGCTACCTTTACTTTAACCCCTGCCACATCCTTTCACCGAGGCATCCATCCACTTATCAGTTTGATGGATTTTGTTTTCAATCCTTTTTTAAAAACATATATCACTGTGTGTGTGTGTGTGTGTGTGTTTCATCTAATAGAATCAAGTTCTAAGCCTTCTGTGATACTTTCTTGCATCTAACAGTATGTTGTGGACATAGTTTTGTTTCATTGCCTATAGATGTATAATTTGGTTTTTGGTGGCTGTATATTATCCAGTAATACTTTGATTTGAAAACACTATTTCAAATGATATTTCCATGAACAGTATTATAGAGGCATTCTTGTACAAATATGGATTTTCCTATATAAGACAGAGCTGTAAAAAATAAAAGTCAAAGGATGCATGCATTTTAAACTTTGATAGCTATTACCAAGTTCTCTCCACAAAGATTTGGCCTTTTACATATTTCCAGTAAAGTACAACAGTTCTTGCCTCTTTGCATCCTTGCCAACACAATATATTGTCGATTTGTTCCCACTCTCATAGGCAAAAAGCTGGGTATTTTATTCCTTCATATGACTAAAGTTATTTATAATATTGTAAATTACCTGCTATGTTCTTTGATGATTTCTATAAGACTGTCTTTTTCATACCGATTCTTGTTCAATGATGTATTTACCTGATAATTACCTCGAGTATCTTCTTACTTTTATTTCTTTACTCTGAACATCAAGTTTCTTTGGATCTGATCTTCAAAGTGTTATCACCTACATCTGTTTTCCCTAGAAGTCACATTTCTGCTCCTAACCGCCATGTCAACTCTCTGCTTTGTGTCATCATTCCTCATCCTTTCTTTGTGCTCTATGTTAATAAACTATTTTACAATTATCCTTTGCCAACTTTAAGAAATCTTTGTGGGTAAAAATGGACACACTCGGGCTAATCTCACAATTGTCATAAACTCTATAGGTTTTCTAAAGTGACTTTGATTATCCTAGACATTACTGTATAACTAGAAAAAAGCCAGTTCCTTTCTAGACAGCCTATTCGATTGACAAATACAGCAACTGACATTTTAAATGAATTTTTTAGGCTAAAGGTCACTCCTTATTTTCAACATTCAACAGTCTTATTCTAGAAGAAAGCAAAAAATATTCTGAAGGATTAATATTGTCTCAAGATTTGAAATTTGATGATGAAGTTATGAGAATGGAGCCCAGGACTAAGCCCAGACCCAAACTTATTAGTTTGGATGATAAAACAATACTTTCCCTTGCCAAGACTAACATTTACAGCCATATTGTGGTGAGTATTGTGAGGAATAAGATTGGAGAAGGGAAACTTGAAATTGAAGTTTAAATCTAATATGTGGTGCTAGATCCTAAGCCACTACCTGATGTAGCCAGGTGTGCTGCAATGTGACTGAAAAGCATCCAGCTCCGGCCCCCCATCTCTGTGTAGATCAGTGCTCTCCAGCAGTAATGAAATGAAAGCCACATGTATAATTTTTAAAAAATACTTTATTTTATGTATATGAGTGTATTGCCTACATGTATGTAACTGAACCCGGGTCATGCAGTGCCCACAGAGGTCAGAAGAGGGCATCAGACCCCCTAGAACTGGTGTTATACACGGTTGTTAACAGTGGATGCTGGGAATCAAACCCGGGTCCTCTGCAAGAGCAGCCACTGCTCTTAATCACCGAACTCCCTCCACAAGTGTAATTTTAAATTTTCTGATGTCTGTGTGAAAGTTTTATTAGGGTAAACGCATTGTAATAATATGTTTCTTAATCAAAATATGTAAAACAGTTCAGTATGCAATCAATATGAAAACTCATTAAGGAGACTTTAATGCTGATTCTTAATTTCAGAGTGCATTTTAGATCCATAACTTGTCTTCATTCAGTCTAGCCATGTGTCAACTGATCAGTAGCAACTTGAGGTGGCTTTCCAGTTAGCAAGTGACTTTATTCTGATTAATGAATAAGCTCCCTTTATATATGATTAAGGTGGAAGCAAATGGGTTTCAAATCAGTTTCTAGTATAGAATATGGGAGCTTTATATTTACAAAATTATCAGCAGAATTTGAATTAGTTATTAAAGTGCCTTTGCACTGAGGCAACTCTACTTGATACAGTAAACTTACCTACACTTCTGACTTTCAGACCTATCAGTTTCAGATATGGTACTACCATCACGTCCAAACTGCCATTGTCTCTGAACTAAACTTCTATCAGAGCTTCTAACCAGGCCTGCTGTACTCTATCATAGCAATTCTGAAACTCTAAGAGGCATCATTCATACTGTAGTCTGATAATGTGCCTTTAAGATGCTAATCAATATATAACTAAATAGAATTCAGGACAGTGAGATGGTTCAGTCAGTGAAATCACTTCTGCTAGGACTGATGGCCTCAGTTTGACCCCCAGGTCCCATATGATGGAAAGAGAGAGCTGACTCCCACAAGTTGTCCTCTGACCTCCACAGGCATGCATTGTAGCATATACACAGACACAGAGACACATACACACACACAAATAATAATAATAATAATAATAATTGATAATAAATAAAATAAACATAGTACTATATTTTTAAAGAATCAATAGGAAAGGGGTTCCTAAAAGTATACAACAAAAACCCTGTCTTGCCCCCAATTCCTCCTCCATTGAAACTACAAATCTCAAAATGCAAATGTGATCATGTTACTTGAGTCTCACCTCCCTATTCCTACTTAAAATCCTCAAGATTTTATTTATGTGCATATATGTATGTGTATGTGCTTGTGTGAATATATGCCGTGTGTGTGTGTATGCCTGTGGAGGTAGATGCCCTCGAGCTGGAATTACAGGTGATTGTAAGCCACTTGATATGGGTACTGGGAACTGAGTTCTGGGTCCTCTGGAAGAGCAGCAAGTGCTCTTAAGCACCAAGCCATCGGTCCAGCCCCCTTTTCCAGACACCTTTTTCATCGTCTTCCCTTTGGTTCTCTGGGCCCAGCTGCTTTTGTATGTCTTAAATGCATCACAGGCCTCCTGCTTTTCTAGCTTTCCTCGTGGACCCATTTCTCCTGACTTGCTTCTTCTAATTAACCCCCTATTTCTTTTCGATCTTGATTTAAGCATTAAAGTCTTCCCTTATGTCTGATTCTAGGTCATATTCCTTTGTCATATGCTCCATGCCTTCCCTAGACTCTAAATCCTGCAGAAGTGGAGACTTTGGCTATTCCTAGTCATCTTTGCTCCCAGAGCCAGGAGAACAATATAAGATTGAACAGGGTGCATTGAACACGAGGTCACACCAGAGGAACACCTTTTAAATCATACAGTAGTATGTTTCACAACAGTTTTCTAATAACTGCTGACAAAATTCTTGCTCTAACAAAATTGGTATGCTGCAGCAATTTTTTAAAAATATTTTATTTATTATTTTTATTTTATGTGTATGTGTGTATTACCTGCATGTAGGTAAGTACACCCATGTCGTGCAATGCCCGTGGAGGACAGAAGAGGCTGTTGGATACCCTGGAACTGGATCTACAGATAGTTGTTAGCTGATGCAGCAATTTTTAAAAAGCTAGACAGAAGTATCTTGAGGAAAGGATGGGAGTATGGCTTTTTCTTTATTACCCATAAGAACTCTGGATTACCATCAGCTCCCTCCAGGAGATATATATATATAGAGAGAGAGAGATACATATGTCTATCTATCTATCTATCTATCTATCTATCTATCTATCTATCTATCTATCTCCATCTCAAAGATGGTAGGTTGTTTGCAGAAGTAATAAATCTACAAACCTTGAGAAACCAAGTTATTTTCACATGGCATTATCTTGCTCTATGTGCAGTGAATGCTGAAACACAGGTACAAATGTAGAAATAGTTTTCATCTTGGAGCTTGGTTACAATATTCCACAGCCACATTTCTAGATTCATTTCTCCAGAAGAAAATTCTCAAATGACTGTATGCAAAATAGTTTTGGAAATAAGGGAACTCAGTAGTTTTAAGTCTGTTATTTCTGAAATTATTAATTTCAGAAAACATCTTTTTCAAAGTTTTATGAGATTTTTGTGTTGGGGGAACCATCTCACATCCATCCACTGGATAGTGAAGTCTAGAGGCAGTTGACAGAGGGGACTCAGTTTTGTCTCAGCCTGTTTCATTACTGGGGGAAGAAAACTTCATAGTGTGATGACAGCATTGTCCTCTGTATCAGAAATATGCAGAATAGTAATTACAAAAGCAAACTTCTCAGTTAAAGTACTGAGAATTTTTTTTTGGTACTACAATGTCAACATGAGTGATAAATTTTTATAATAAAGTTTTAGTAATGGAATATTTTTCAAAGACGAATGTACTCTTTACTGGAGTGACCCTCTACAGCATGTGTTCCTATCACTTTCAAGGGATTGAATAAAAATTAGGAAAACAGAGCCTGGAGAGATGGCTCAGTATTAAAAGTGCTTGCTGCTCCTACAGAGGATCAGAGTTGGGGGTCCAAGAACCCACATCATATTGAGAGGCTCACAACTGCCTGGAACTCCAGCTTTGAGAGATCTGACACCCTTTTCTGATCTCCGTGGATGCCTGCACTCACATGTGCACAACACCCCCTACACACACATATACACATAATAAGCAATAAATCTTAAGTGATTAGGAAAATACCAACAGAAAATAAGAATAAGAGTTCATAACACCTTGGCCTGTTTGTGACACCCATAACACATGTAGGTTGGCTTAAATTTGCCTGTGCTGCATAAAAACCAGTAAAATGTCTAGGGCTTCCAGCAAGACTCCTAGATGTCACAGTAAGAATGTCTAGACAGTCTTCCCATTCCTTCTTTGTGCCATTCCTGCAAGAGAAACTCAGTGTGCATTCCTCTTATTTCCCTTGTGATCTACTAGATTTAAGTTTTAGGATGTCATCAGAAAACTAAATAAAATGTATAGAAGTAAAAGAGAAATAAACCCCTATAGCACATGACATTGAACAGGGACTGTCTTGAGTGAATGTCTAACGAAAGCTTGGTCTTAAATTCTCTCTCATCTTCTCCTTTGACATTCTGTCCCTCTATTTCAAGTCCCTCAGACTGTCTTCCTTAGTTCAGTGCATCTGCATGGCTTCCTGTATTCAAGGTACAGCCCTGTCAGCTCTTTTCTATCTGGTTTCTGAAAGTTTGAGGGCCTCCGTTGTTCTCTGGCTAACCAAAGAAATAGTTCCTCCCTAATATCTTAACCAGTATATTTACTCACTAAAAAGAATTTTATGCTAATTAATAAATAGACCAAGTGGGAAATAATGTCAGTCAGCCACCAGGTCCAGTAATGCTATTAATATAAACTGTTTGGAACGTTTAGCATTGCATTCTCTGAATGTTACTTAAAATAACTATGTTCTCATTTTATATTATTGTTGCTTATTTAACTCTTCTAAACACATTAGATATTCACATTTGATTATGATGCAGGATGAAATGTTTTTTATTTTCTAATTTATATTTCATTTGACTTCAGAATCTGAATCTACATGGGAACAGCTTGAGCAAACTGAGAGATCTTTCCAAGTTAACAGGACTTCGAAAGCTGAACATTAGCTTCAATGAATTTACTTGTTTAGATGATGTCTACGACCTGGTAAGAACCCCTTTTGAAATTAAAAAAAAAATCAAATTGTCAAAACGCAGAGTAGAATGGGACTACTAGAGCCTGGGGGACCCAAGTGCTCGTCAAAGGACACAAACTTTCAGTTATGAAAGTTCTGGGGAATCTAATGTACAGTATGTGTGGTGATAGTGTTCCTTAGATGCTGGTAATCACTACCATTTGATATGCATAGAGCAAATCAGCATGTTGTACACTTTGAATACAGTCAAACTGAGTTTGTCAACTTAAAAAAACTGGTGCAGCGAAGAAAGATAAAATCAAAGAACAAATGATAAATTGGAACAAATACTTTCCCAAAGAACCTTCTTCTGAAAGGGCAATATTTACCTTTATGAAAATATTTAAGTAAAGTAAAAAAGGGGATAAATTGTTTTTGTAATGATAATATATGCTGCATGCAAATTACACAGCCCAAATAGGGCATTAAGCATCCATACATTGTGCTCCCTTCTCTAACACAGGTCTTGGATTTAGATTTCATTTGCAGACCCACAGCATGCCTAAGGTCATACCTTGCATTTGGCTACTTTCAAATTAAATGTAATTTCCCAGACTTGTTTCTAAGATGTTCTTTGTGATGTGTTCTTCCTGTTTCCTGCTCCCATTTCTGTACCCTTTCTTTTCTTCTTGTGAGTCTCTGGATCTTTATTTTCTAGCTTGCCACTTCACCACTAACGTTAAGTCTCCCCATTTGCCCATTATGGATTATTTTCTTTCTGCCTTCTCCTTTCCGCCTGAATATAACAGTTCTTATTTGACTTCTGTTTGCTTTCTTTTTATGTATGTATGTATCACCATATAGCAAAAGCAATCACATATATGGTTCTAGAACTTTAGCCCCAAACTCCCATTTCCATGAGTCTAGGTCAGTCACAGACCTTTGCAGAATCTGTTCTTCTAACCTCTTTTTCCTCTCTACATCCTTCCAACCCTGCAAAGCTTTGCACTGCTTCTCCTGGCAAGATCTGTTACTTTATTGACTGGCCTTTATTGTTAAACCGCCTTCCTGGTGTCTTTGTATAATCCTCAAGCTCTTAACTAGAACCCCTGACAGTCTGAGCTCCATTCAGAACTGAGGGAAGAGGGCCTTTAGTTAGAGGTCTCAGACTGTATGTAGACTGTATTTTTAATTTAATTTTTTTTCTAACAGCTTGTTAGCTACCCCAAAGACTGTCTCAGACATTATTGTATTTGCTTGGGCACAAACTCAAGGTTATAAACTTTAAGTCATGCAAGGCCCTTGGACAGTAAGTGAGCTTAGAGAGCTGCCCGGTATTTATTTCAAAAAGTGGTCTTGCTCTCTTTTTCTTTAATGTAAAAGTTACTTCACCATCACAGCTCCACAGCCACATTGCTGGATGACTAGCCTGTAGGCATTTTGGAGATAAGAGAGCTGGGTAAAGTCTATGCAAAGTGATGTATTTTAAGTTTTAGAACTAGCAAATGTGACTAGATAGCTCTTAAATATCAAATATCCAACATGTGCCTTTGAAAATGACTGCATGGGTGTTAAAGGTAGCAGAAAGGAGATACTCTACATAAGTATAAATGTGTATTTTAGGAATCATTTTATTGTAAAGTAAAATGAAGATACAGAAAAATAACACAAATGTATGACTTAGAAAGTTGTTGTAAGGACAGCATGCTCAGAAGCAGCATTCACATCCAGAGAGCTTTGCTGCCTAGGGCAAAAGCCCGGTTGATGCAACTGCCTTTCTCCCCTCATGAGAAATGACTGCACTGACCTTTGTAGAATCCTCTCCCTGCATATTTTTCCTCATTGTTCTGTCATCAAAGTTTACATTCCTGCTGTAATTTCTGCCATTTTTAAAAAATGTGCCTTTCATTTTTGGCAATCAGCTATTTTATTTCTAATAGTTTATTATTGATTTTGAGGCACCATATAAATGGTATAAAAATAGAAACCATAGGCAAACAACAAAACATGTTCTCACCACATAGGAATTTTATATAGAATGTCTAGGTCCCTTTATAGACTTCCCTCTGCTCTGATGTCCTTCCTCATTGTTTAAAGATGTCAGCACCACAATTAGCATCATCCTTACTCATGTCTGTTGTGATGTTACAACAACTAGAAGCTTAAAATTCCTAGTGCAAAGTTTAAGACAATTATAAAGATCAGTGTATTAAATACGATGTTATTATTAAGACATTTGGATAATATATAATGCTGTGTGAACATTTTAAAAGCCTGGCTGGAGAGCTGGCTCAGCCGTTAAGAGAATGTATTGCTCTTCCAGAGGACCTGAGTTCAATTCCCAGCACCCACATCAGGCAGCTAACAACCACCTGTAATTCCAGCTCCAGGGCATGATACCTCTGCCCTCTGTGGGCTACAGTATTAATGTGTACATACACATGCACAGACACACACAAAGACACACACACACAGACACACACACAGATATGCACACATAATTAAAAATTAAATTAAATTAAAAAAGAAAACATCAAAAGCATATAGAAAGATAAGAAAATATATATGCATTTAATAAAAACCAGTTCTCAATTCCTTCCAGCAACAGATACTTATGCTTTCCAGTTTTTTCTTTTCATGTATTAACTATTTTCCAAGCTTTCAATAAATAATGTTTTAGTTTTATTATTTTAAAAAATTATTCAAAGCTGTGTACTCTTTTGTTTAATATGATGCTAGGGATTGAGCTTAGGGCCTTGAAAATGCTAAGCAAGCACTCTACCACTAAGCCTTCTTTTGACTTTTTATTTTCAGACAGGTTCTTGCTGTGCTGTCCAGGCTGGCCCTGCATGTCCTCTGTAATACAGACAGGCCTTGAACTTGTGGTTCTCCTGCTGTGTTCTTGGATAGCTGGGATCCCAAGCCTATGCCACGAGGCTCAGTTTGTAAAACTGTACTCCCCTTTTTTAAAATTAATAAAATATATTTTATCAGTAATTATAAAAAAACTACAGCACACAGAAATTTTCAAACAATGGAAAACATAATTTTAAAAAATTCAGATCTCAATAAGAGATATTTAAAAAGGAAAATCATGGAATAAATTTAGTAAATTTAATTTCTATATCTAAAGACGAACTTTTAAAAAATATTTATTATTTTTATTTTATGTATATGAGTGTACTGCCTGCATGGTAGTAAGTATATTCATATCATGCAATGCCTACGGAGGTCAGAAGAGGGCGTCAGATCCCCTGGGACTGGAGTTACAGACAGATGTTAGCCATCGTGTGGGTGCTGGGAATCAAACCTGGGTCCTCTGCAAGAGCAGCCAGTGCTCTTAATTGCTGAGCCATCTCTCCAGACCCTAAAGATGAACATTTTATGAAGCTCTTGTTTCAACAGTATAAATCAGAGCCTAGGTATGAAGATGTGTGTCTTGCTTGATGGAGACAAATTATCCTACGTGTGTCTTTTGGAACAGAAAGCACTCCTGCTCTTCTGCATTCAAGGAGATCGAAGACCTACACTGCCACTGCCTCTGTATTCTTCAAGAACTGACTTTGTATGTGTGCTCAACAGTGCTTATGCAGCACTGTAAAAAGTTATGCTATAATTGTACAAGTCACTCACAGTTCCTCTTCTTCTAAGATTATCATTTGCCCTGGGATAGATCATGTGTGAGATTAAAGCCTGATTGAGAGAGAATTACTGAAATGAATGCCCTGTGGTCACTGGAAGGCTGAAGGCATTGTCACCCTTACCACAGCATGACTACCCTGTAGGTTCTCTGTGAGTATTAATAAGAAAATGTATTTAGGGGCTGGAGAGATGGCTCAGCAGTTAAGAGCACTGACTGTTCTTGCAGAAGACCTGGGTTCAAATCCCAGAACCCACATGGCAGCTAACAACTGCCCGTAATTCTAGTTTCAGGGGATCCGACAGCCTCTTCTGACCTCCGCGGGCATTGCATGACATGGGTGCACTTACCTATAGGCAGGCGATACACACATATACATAACATAAAAATAATAAATAAAAAAATTTTTTTAAAAAGAAAATGTATTTAAAGAACCAGAGAAAAGAACTTGGTAAGCACAAACCATAACTCTCCACATTGCTTCTGCCCGCATGTACTGCAGTGTAACCTTGAATATTTGGACGCCAGCCATAACCATGTGATAACCCTGGAGGGATTTAGAGGTCCGATGAAACTGAAACATTTAGACTTGAGCTGGAATCAGTTGAAAAAAACTGGCGATGAAATAAATATGCTATGCAAGCACACCACAAGTCTTCTCACTCTGAATATTCAGCATAATCCCTGGCAAAAGGTATGTAACAGACATCTTTGCAAGAAAGGAAATGGCTTTATTTCCAAGCCATTTTCTCGCTACTTTGCTATTTAGTAGAAGACAGAAGTAGGCAGGCCATGCCCATTTTTTTTACACTTCCCTTGAAACCCTTTACAAGTTGAATTTAGGGTAGTGATCAAATGAATTAAATTGACTACAAAAAGCCTGTAATGTCATGTCAGATTTTTTGCAACTAATGAAAGTTTGGAAGCATTATTGTTTTAAGAGTGACTGATGTCATTACCATTCACAAACCCCCAAAGTTCATTTATCTGTGTGCCACAACCCTGATGCAATGGCACATGGGAACCAAAAATAATATGTTGCAGAAGGAAGCATATCGTTAAGGAGGAATATCACTTGATTTATAATATGTCATATGCATTGCTTAATAAACATGTAATTGTACTTTGTAATTTGCAGTATTCTCTTTGGAGTATAGAAAACACATCACCTTCATAAACCTACATTATGAAGTCATACTCTGTTATAGGAAGAGAATTTTATTGAACATTATTTTTATCATCATAAAAATGGAATTTCAATATTCAATATTATATTTAAGGATATCTCCAAGTCTTTTAAATGAGCCCAAATTTATAAATCTAAGGATTTTCTTTTTCTGCTTCTAAAATGTACATAGAGCTAGGCTTTGCCCTTGAGAGGTAGAGGCAGGAGAATTGCCAACATGGGCTACATAGTAAGTTCTAGGCCAACTTGAGCTATGTAGAGACCACATCTCATAGGTAGATAGGTAGATAGATGATGATAGATAGATAAATAGATAGATAGATAGATAGATGTAGATAGAAGATAGATAGATAGATAGATAGATAGATAGATAGATAGATAGATAGATAGTGGATAAATGCAAACGTAAAGCTATGTTCATTGTTTTAAAAGGATTAATTAAGTGATTGGTTCCATTAAATGGGCCATATTACTAAATTTATAATCACTGAATTTCTTCTTTTAAGCTAGGTAAGACAGAACAATACTTTTTTTTTTTCTGGTCTTTTTGAGACGGTCTCCCTGTAGCCCCAGCTGTCCTGGAACTCACTATGTAGGCCAGGCTGGCCTTGAACTCACAGAGACCCACCTGCCTCTGCCTCCCAAGTGCTGGGTCTAAAGGCATGTGCCACCTTGCCCGGCTCAGAACAATACTTTTATTTTTCCAAAGCAGACTTCTTGAATGATCTTGTCTCCCCGTTGCCCAGGTGGATGTCTAGAGCATAGAGACCCCTGTTGAGTCCCACATAGAGCTGCTAGCTGAAGAGATAAATAGGACTTCTCACATTTGTTCTTCTAACCCTTTTCACCACAGTCAGTTTCAACAGCTCCTGGGATTTCTCCTCATCAGAACAATAGAATCATGCCTTGAAAACAAAACAGATTTCTTTTTATGCAATTTAACTCCAACTGCTAAAAGATTAAAGTAAGCCTTTATTTTTAGAAATAAGAAGAGATACATAATTTTGAATTATACAAAAATGAATGGAAAGATGCTTTCCTATGCCATAATATATGTAATATTTGATGAAAACTAACTTACTGGTATTTTTCCCAAGGGAGCCACATTGAGGTTGAGTGTCATTGGCAGATTGAAGAGTCTCACACACTTAGATGGACTTGCCATTTCTAAAGAAGAAACAACAGCAGCCATGAAATTTATTGCTGGAACAAAAATTACTCAGGTTGGCTTTTATTTGGGACATACCAAAAATATCTCTCAAGCTCATTTGCTTTCACTAAGATTTTACATTCTCTCCTAACATACTAATAAAAATTAGTCCATAGTGATCTTACCTCCTGACTATGTTTCTGCTCAAATGTATCCCCATTTAAATACCAACGGGCTATGTAGATTCTCTTGCTGTAGTCCCCAAACATGACTCCCCAAATGTCTCTAGAGCAATTTTTTCCCTAGTGACGTACAATTGCCAGAGTCCATTCTAGAGCCTATATGAAGATATGCAGCTTCCTGAGTATGAGGCAAGCTTAGGAGGTTTTGAGAGAGATTTTAGCAAGTTACCTATTTAGTACTGATATTGTATGTGACTGGCTGCAAGCAACACACCTAACCTGTTAGCCTGTGGGAAAGAGAAATACTTATATTACACAGATTAAGAATGTTGTACTTTGGAGGCTACAGCTATGGATTAGTGGTAAAACATTTGCACAGCATGAGTTTGGCCCTGAGTTTGATCCCCAGCACTGAAAAAAAGCTATATTTTAGCCAAAAGAGCTTCAACATCTTAAATATCTCTAATTATCTAGCCCTTTACTTTTTGTGGGTTCTTGAATACTAATTCTCTAAACAATATAACAATTAATTTTGATTCTATTCAAAATGAAGAGAAGAAACCTTTTGTTTATAAAAATATAATTAATCTCAGACTAAAGAGATGGCTCAGCAGTTAAAGGCACTGACCACATGGCAGCTAACAGCCATCCGTAACTCCAGTTCCAGGGGATCTGACACCCTCTTCTGACTTCCTTGGGCATTGCACGACATGGGTACACTTACATGCAGGCAATACACTCATTCACATAAAAATAATAAATAAAATATTTAAATATGTATATAATTAATCTCCTGAAAAAGGCTTAGAGAACTACCCCAATAGAAATCAAAGCCTTCTAAAAATTTTATAATGTGATATTGGCACCAAATTAGAAGGTAGACCAACAAAACAGGGCAAAGGCTTGATGGAGACACAAACTCTGGGGAAACATAATAAACAAAACTGCTTTTGATATCAAAAAGGATACTCAATGGAAAGTACTGAGACTTAAGATATCTCTGCAAAAGGCAAAACCCAAATTGTCTTAGAAGAAAGTATCAGACGTTATCCTTGTTGACCATGGACTAGCAACACATTTATTAAGACAGAAACAAAGGGCAGAATCATGAAAGATGGGTTTGTCTAAAGTAAAGTTGATACAGCTTTTCCTTAAAGGATACTGTAAGAAGAGAGAAATAGACTCGGGTACTAAGGAGCCAAGTGTAACCAACTGTGACTAGTAATAATCAGATACATAGAGATCAAAGACACATGTGCAAACATCTGTTAGTAGCATTAAAAATATAGGAAACAAAATATTTTTAAATGAAAAATGAATTTTTCTGCATGAAACTGTATGTTAATGATGAAATGGATATCTTTTTTAAAGGTTAAAACCTCGTTTAATTTTATGTCTTATAACGTTTATACTGAGTACAATATTGAATAACTGTATTAATTCAACTGTGAACCTAACATTTTACAGCCAATTTTGAAAGAGATGCATCTTTGCTCTGGAAATTATTATTGAATATGTTAAAGCTGTAATGAAACGCTTCTAATCATGTGGTTATTAAATTAAAAAATTAAAAAAAATCTGATCAAAAACAAAACAAAACAAAAAAAAAGAAAGAAAAGAGAAACAGATATGCAATATACTAGGGAAAGAAATGTATAAGTGTCAAAAGATAGTTTCTTCCAATAACCAGAATATGTGCAGAAAAAAGACAACCAACTAAGCAAAAATGCAAGGAACAGATATTTTACTGGAGAGGAAATGAGAACAGTCAACTGATTTAGGAAAAAATGCTTTACTCATTGGTATTCAAGAAAATGGACGTTCAAACCATAATAACCTGCCGATTGCCAGTTTTGCAGACTGGCCAAACAATTAGAGCCTGACAATATCAAGTCTCAGCCAGAATATCAAATAACAGTTATAATTGTTACAATCACTTTGAGAAGGCAATTTAACATTATACACATACACACTCACACTCACCACACACTTCTGTAACCCAACAATTTTGCCCAGGGTTATACACTCTGAAGAGTGCATGGACATGTATGTATGTATGTATCAAGAGTCATGCACCAGGATAGTCATAGTGGCAGTGTTCTTCATCAAAAACCATGGTGTCAACCCCAATGCTCATTGTCTGGAGAGTAATTAGAGATTTCTACACAGGGCTGGGAATGCAGCTCAGTCAGTAGAGTGCTTGCCTGCCATGCACAAAGCCTTGGAAGTTCAATCCTCAGCACCACATAGATCAGACATGGTATGCACATCTATAGTCCCAGCACTTGGGAGAAGAATCAGAAGTTTGTGGTCACCCTAAGCTAAATAAGAATTCAAGCCCAACTTGGGCTACAAGAGACCTTGTCTCAGGGGTGGGGGAAAGACAGGAGAGAGAGAAATAGAAAAGTAGAGAGTACTTTACACCAGTGGCATGTGAATTAACTACGGCTAAATGCAAATGCATTAGAACCAAAAGAGCAAGTCAGAAAAATACGTACTACTTGGATTCCATAAAGTTCAAATAATGCAAAGCTTAATGATATGTTCTTTATGGATATAAACAAGATTACAGAGAAAGCAAGTGAATGGTGGACAAAAATACTGAAATAGGGAAAGATAGGAAGAGGCATAGGGTGGGAGCCCAGAGGGCGCTTCTGGGAGGGCAGCACTATTCTAGGTCAAAGCTACTCTCATAAGTAGATTATTGCGATGCCTTTATTATTTTAAGCTATAAAGGCTCAATATCCACAAAAACAATAAAAAAGTGAAAATAAAAATGTATCTGTATTTTGAAAATATTTTAAGGGAAAGGAAATTACCTGTTTTAAAATCTTTTATTGGGCTATTTGTCTTTCCTAGGAAACAAGATTTCTTAGCTCTGTAGACGTGAGCATCTGTATGTTATTTCTTTTATTCATCATATTTTTTATTTTATTAGTTATCTATTTTACAGCACTCTAGTTCTGAAGATGAGAGACCATGGATGCTTAGTACGTGGCCTTCTGCCAAAATTCTGACACAGATTTCAAAGTTAAGACTGTATTTTCATCCAAGTGGGAACTGGTTCTTGAAGGTAAAGGCTAATTATATTAAAACCAGTATTAGCTTAATTTAAATTGGTCTTGTATTCATCCTTAGTCTGTGAATCATAAAGAGGATACAGATAGATACGGAGCAGAACATTTGAAAGATGTGAGTTCAAATAAAATAGAACACCTAAGGTATCTCTTCTTATCAAGTGTCAAGTATATAATACAGCATTTTCATCTACAATCATAACATTATTCTTTGGACCCCCAGAATTTCATTTATCTTGCAAAGCTGAAACTTTGCACCCCTTGGTCATCACCTTCCTGTTTCCCCCGTCTCCAGCCTGGGAAATCACCGGTCTTTTCTCCACCTCTATAAGTTTGATATTTAGATTCCACCTATTATAATTAAGATCACACAGTGTTTAATTTACAGTGCATGACAATCAGATCAAATGGCATGCCTTACGTATGTATAATCTTAGTCAATTATGCCTCAGTGAAGTTGGGAAAATGTAATAAGCAATGTACTACAACAACAACAACAACAAAGGACACGACAAGGCCAAGTTCTGGATAGATATCATGGGGGCTGGTCCTCAACCATGGTTACCATGGAATTGGAGATTTGGGATAAAGGGAGGCTCTAAACTCAAGGGTAGATTTTGGTACTGTGTTTTAGCCAACTTTAAAGGCTCAGAGCAGAGGTCAAGTCAAAAGTCTGAGGACAAGGGATCAGGATTCTTGGTGGGGAAATTACCCAGGAAATTACCCAGGCCTCAGTCAGGGATAAGGGGAAGTCACAGAGCTCTGACGACTTCTTGTGGCATAGGATCACCTGACCACTTCAGAGTCCTTTCCAAAGTTTACATGAGAGATAGAAACAAGGTTAAGAGAAACTTTGAAGATGGAAAATACTAGTGGCATTAGTTTTGTTATGTGATATCTGTT
Source organism: Nannospalax galili (assembly GCF_000622305.1). Taxonomy (NCBI): domain Eukaryota; kingdom Metazoa; phylum Chordata; class Mammalia; order Rodentia; family Spalacidae; genus Nannospalax; species Nannospalax galili. The sequence continues at coordinate 1,622,493 of NW_008343385.1, read as the reverse complement.
GAAATTAGGGCCAATGAAAGCCTTGGCTATCCCAAGGTCTGGAATTAGAACGGTGTTTTAAATTTGTCCCAAGAAGGACTGAGATGGCCAGGCCTTTAGACCTCTCCACAATTGGTAGTGGACAAAGCTGGAAGGGGCGTGACCCAGGGCAAAGTGGCTCTGCAGCTGAGGCTGTCCCTCAAGGGACTAACAGCCAAAAGCTCTGTGCCAACAGCTCTCCAGCAACTGCATTGGGAACCTGAGTGGCATATCACAGTGTCCTTAACACAATAAACATCCCAGTTGGAGTCTTGTCAAGTTTGCACTTTGTTGTAAACTGAGAGCTTCTCAGTGTTTTAGTCTGAAGGAATTCTAGCATTTATGTACCACATTTGAACTGTTGTTAGTTTTTTAAATCTAATAACATGAATTGAATTTATTTGCAAGATTCAAAAGTAATATAAAATATGAATTATTGTATAGATAACTGCCTTAAATTTAGATGGACAGAATCTCTTTGAAATCACAAATTTAGAAAAATTGGAAAATTTGAAATGGGCATCGTTCAGCAATAATAACCTCACTAAAATGCAAGGCTTGGAATCCTGTGTTAACCTGGAAGAGCTCACACTGGATGACAACTGTATCTCAAAGATAGAAGGTAAAGTCCTTGAGAGTGACGTCTGAGGCCAATGCCCAAACACGAGCAAAAGCTTAATAACACTGTGGTCAGATTTTCTAAAGGGGACGATGTCTAGGGAAACTTTGAGAAGGCTTATGGGAGCTTCTTCTGAATGCATGTTGGCAGGATTGGTGATGAACTAAGTACAACAAGCTCAGTAAGCTGACTTTAACATCCTAAGCCACCCTCCTCCCTGGTACATCTATTACCAAACCTAGCATGTAGAAACTGGGGGTTCATAAATGTCTGTAGCATTGATTATATGTGTTGGTGAGGCATGTTGGTAAATATCAAACAGCCCAGTTCATTTTGCAAGACATGAAATTAGGTTATATTTAGAATTTGAAGACTAATAAAAATCAAGATTATATTTATTGAAAATTGAATGTTCTGTTTACTCTTCTCAGACTCCACTTACAAAATACAATTAAGCAACCTTAATAATGTCTCCATCATAATGAGATGAATACATTTTGACTACTTAAAGTTCAATATTAAAACTTATTTTTCCCTGCCAAAGAGGAAAGAGAAATTTCCTTCCTCCTCCACCATATTTCCTAGAGTCTCCACTTCATTTTGGTTTGTGCTAATCTGCAGCTAAAAATATGACATTAGAGGACACATTATGGGATATACTAAATTAAATATTCTCTGGCTCCTCAACTTCTAGTCCTACCCTCATTTAATACGATGAATCTGGAAAAAAATTAAAAGAAACCTATAACTTGCTTAAAACTTCCTCCTATTCTTCCTTTTTAAAAATCATTCCATTTGATTCTACAACCCCTTAGAAATAGGTTTCAGCATGTCCCTTTTAAGGATGAAGAAATGGAGGCGCAGGGTTACATCATTTTCCTGTAGCCCAAGCCCAGTAGTAACCCATTTGAAGCCAACTATGACTCCAAAGTTCTTATTATTCATCTGGGTGTATGAGGACACATGCCAGTAATTGCTCTGAAGTCCGAGGCAGGACATTTGTGAATTTGAGGCCAGTCTGAGCTACATAGTGAGACCCTGTCTCAAAAAAGAAGTCTCTTCTTTGAACTGCTCTATCATGCCCACATGCTTGTACACTGCCAGTGGTACCTGATAAACATCAGGGTTAGATTCTGCTGGGAATTGCTACTTCTAAACTTCTGGAAATACTGCCAAGTATATAATGTGAGAATTAGGTTAAATGGCTGTCTTTAATACAGCCATTTTAATACAGCTGATTCCATGATTTCTAGAGTGTTGTACTCTGGTTTCTTATCTTTAACATTACTTAATGGAGACTGGTGATTATTTTATTTTTAATGAAATTGTTTCCTATAAAGTGCCTTTCCTTTACACCTAAGAGGAATGAATCTACTTAGAAATTTTGTACCAAAAGTTGATATATGGATGGGAATTCACAGGATTGTGTCTCCTAAAATCAAAGGACAGCAATAATTGAATGAGAGATACTGTAACAGAGTCCTTGAAGATGATTAGGCCTATAAAAGAGTACAATAGGCCAGCCTGTCACTTTTTAAATTAACCTTTCAGTGTTGTCTGAACCTCTTCTTGAATTTGCATATTTTCTAGGCATCTCCAGGCTGACTAAATTAACCCGCCTCAGCATAAATAATAATCTTCTCACTGGCTTGGAAAAGCATACTTTTGATAACATGCTCCATCTCCACTCCCTTTCTCTTGAGAACAACAGAATCACTTCACTGAGTGCTTTACAAAAAACATTCACTCTAATTGAGTTGTACATAAGCAATAACTATATTGCTGTGAATCAAGAGATCTACAATTTAAAGGTGACTATCCAGGGTAACAATTTTTTACTTTAAGACCATTTACTGTTTATACTATGGAAGCAAATGTAAATTATGCCAATCTAATATATTATTCTGGTAACTTTATTTGCGTATATTAATCGTACCAATTAATTTGTTTCATTACGGCATGTTCGTGGTGCACATAATGTGCGTTGGTCATAGTCATCCCCTTTTATCACCTCCTCACCCCCTCTGCTCTTCCTCCCTTTCCTCTTCCACATCCTTAACTGCCCCTCTTTTACGCTCATGCCCTTTCCTCCTCCTAGTCCCCACACATGAGAGAAACTGTGCAATTCTTGTCTTTCTGAGACTTGCTTGTTTTCCCTGAACATAATGATCTCTAGTTCCTGCAAATGGCATAAATGTGTTCTTCTTTACGGCTGAATAATGGCTACAGTACCACATTTTCTTCACCCATTCATCCATTGACAGGCACTGAAACTGACTACGGAACTTAGCTGTTAATGAATATGGGTATTCGGGTATCTTATCTGCTAGTAAGCCCATTCCAGCTGGGGTGGAGTTAGGGCTACACACTCAGAAGCAGTGTAGTTGCGTCATATGATTGTTCTAATTTTAATTTTATCAGGAACCACTATACTAATTTCCACAATGGCTGGACTAATTTACATGCCTATCAATTATGTATAAGGATTTCTTTTCCCATACATCCTTGCCAACATTTATTTTTGCTGTTTTTTATTGTTTATTTTGTTTCCTTGATGTTAGCCATTCTGGATGGGGATAAGATGGAATCCCAGTGTAGTTTTATTTTGCATTTTTTTGATAGCTAAAGATGATATTTCTACATAGTTTTCTCCTGTATTTTTATTGGTCATTTGTGCTTCTTCATTTGAAAAGTGTCTGTTTAGTTTATTTGGCCATTTTTTGAAATTTTTATATATTCTTACTGTTAATTCAGATTTTCTCCCCCTCTTAGACTGCCTCTTGTCTCTAGTAATTGCTCTTTTGCTGTGAAGTCTTTTTAACTTGGTGCAGTCCTGTTTGTCAGTCTTGTCATAATTTCCTAAGCTATTAGAGTCCTATTCAGAAAGTCATTCCTTTGCCTACATTTTTAAGTATTTACTTCATTTTTTCCTCTAGTAGTTTTAGAGTTCCGGGTCTTACAATATGATTTTTAAATCCATTGTGTGTGTGTGTGTGTGTGTGTGTGTGTGTGTGTGTGTGTGTGTACAGCTTGAGAGATAGGTTTCGGTTCTTTCTTCTACATAGGGATATCCAGTTTTCCTAGCATCATTTGTTAAAGAAGCTTTTTCCAGTGTATATTATTTGGTATTTTTGTCAGCAGTTAGATGGCTGTAGCTGCATGGGCTTGTTCTTAGATTTCTATTCTATTCTGTTGCTCTATCTGAGTACCGTGCTGAGGTATTTGTTTGTTTACTATGGCTCTTTAGTAGTTTGAAGTCAAGTGAGGTAACTTTTTTAATGCTCAGATATAATAACACATACAATTCCTTCTAACACAAGTGCCCTCTTCAACAGTTCTCAAGATTCCCAAACCTGGTATGGGAGTAGAATTCTTTAACACTGTTCTGTTCCCAGTACAAACTCTCTATAATCACCTGTTGTTTTTGTCAGCTTCTCCAATTATTTCTGATCAGTGTCTTTGTTTGTTTGTTTGTGTTTTTGTTGTGTATTGTTTTGTTTTGTTTTCGGTACTGGACTTGGGATTGAACCTAGTCTCAGGCACGATGAGCAAGCCCTCTATCACTAAGCTATATGTCCCCGGTCTTTTATTCAGATTTGTTCCCTTTAATTTTCCTAAAGAAACCACTAACTCAAGATGGTATAGCAGACTTTACTAAAGGTTTGAACAGAACAAAGTTTCTACAGTACAAATTGTGCCAGTGTAGGAATTTGCTTTATGTGTAATGTGTGACTTCATCTCTGAAGCTCCTAGTGGGTAATGCGCTGACTTCTTTTGCTGGGACTTTATCTCCTTCCAAAAACTGTGCCATGTCCTGTCTTTCCTTATATTCTGCCTTCTCCCTATCCTACTGCCTCAATACAACTTCTAAAGCTATGGAAGCAACCTAATTATCAGCTGTGTGAGAGGCAAAATAAGCCATCTTATATGATGATGTGGAGAAGTTTGACTCCCTCTCTTATCCACACCTACTCAGGGCCTTCCCTTTACAGAAAAAGCACCTCAAGGTGTCGTATAAGAAGAGAGCATATTTTCACTTAAGATTCATTCTCCTACCTTTTTAGATCACTAAAGCACTTCAGGTTTATCTCTCCTCAAATGGCAGTGTCTTTCATCCCTGATATGTCCTCCTGTACACAAACATACCATCTGATAGGACATTATTATTCCATAAGCAAAGTGTATTGTCTTAAACATATGCATGTTTTCTCTGTGCCTTTACCATTGAAAATACATTATTACTAGTATCCTAAAAGGGATTATTATCTTATAGCATAGACCATAGTAATACTATATCTTAGTGGACTGAAGAGAAATCCTTATATATAATGGTATATTCACAAACACTTAAATTCAGCCAGGCCTGGGTGGCATATACCATTAATCCCAGCACTCAGGAGACAGAGGCAGGTAGAACTCTGAGATCAAGGCTAGCCTGGTCTATATAGCGAGCTGGGGCTACAGGGAGGCTGTATCTCAAAACACCAAAAAAAAAATTTATAACTTGCTGGAGTGTATGAGACAGATATATACAGAGAGAATGAGAGAGAGAAACAAATGTATATATATATATATATATGCACAAATGAATGTATTTTTATTACCTAGGGTTTATACAATTTGGTCATTCTAGATATGTATGGAAACACTGTTATATGGAACCAAGAAAACTACCGGTTGTTTGTAATATTTCATCTTCCAGAACTGAAAGCCTTGGATGGAATCTCAATTGTAAATTCTTTTATGAATCATAGCATTTGATCTACACTGTATATTTATATACTCACAAGTCATAAGTATTTTTAATATTGCTTTACCTCTAGTATTATACTGAACCTTACCATGATAATTAAAATCTAGATCTCCAAAGCTCATTTTAGATCTGGATTTTCCAATTTTCTCACCTGCCCAATTCTTAATCTAACTTGAGACAGAAAGACAGGGAAGAGGATTCTTACACTTGTATCCAATGAATTCAGTGTCTCAAAAGTGGAGAGATGGCTCAACAGTTAAGAGCACTGGTTGCTCTTGCAGAGGACCTGGATTTGGTTCCCAGCACCCACATGGCAACTAACAACTGTGCATAACTCCAGTTCCAGGGGGATCCAACACTATCTTCTGGCCTCCATGGGCATTGAATGCATGTGGTGCACTTACATACAGTCATGCAGAACACTCATAAACATAATATAAAAATAAATTTTAAAAGTTTTTTAAAAGAATTTTCATTTAATACCAGTGTTTATAACAGTAGAGGAAAGAACAGTAAAAGAATACCAGAATATTCCAGGAGTAAAATATTGAGAATGAACCAGGAGGAGGTGAATTTTATTTATTTATTTTTCAATATTTTGTTATTTTTTATTTTATGTGTGAGCGTATTGCCTGCACGTAAGTAAGTGCACCCATGTCTTGCAATGCTGCGGAGGTCAAAAGAGGGTTTCAGATTCCCCTGAAACTGGAGTTAAGGATGGTTTGTAGCCGCCATGTGGGTTCTGGGAATCGAACCCAGGTCCTCTGCAAGAGCAGTCAGTGCTCTTAAGCACTGAGCCATCTCTCCAGCCCGGAAGAGGTGAATTTTAAAACAGAAAGCTGAAACAAAAAACGGGGGGGAATTGACAGAATTCACCAATCCAAAGGAAGCAAACAGGAAAAGGTTTCTGCATAAGTTCACAACAGCAGAAGTGCTACCATGGAAACTGGGGTTCCCTTTTTGCATCATAAATATTTTAAATATTTATCTCTAGTATTATACTGAACCTCACCATGCTAATTAAAATCTAGCTCCTAGTCTCATTGGTAGAATTTAGAAGTGGACTCAGTGGGAAGCTCGTGGACAATTTTATTAGGGTTTGAGAGATATCAGTAGGGTGGGCAAGCTTGTCACATTGGGAGGAGAGCTAGGGAGAAGAGAAAGAGAGAAAGCCATGTCTTTTGAGAGGTAAGCATGTTCAGCTGTGGAGGTTAGCAAGGTGTGCTGCAGTAAGCAGGTGCATTTCAAAAGGGGAGAAAGAGAAGGAGTGGGAAGCCAAGAGTGCCAGAGAAAACATGCTTAGGCACTGGCCAGTATCCAAAAGAAAGAGATGAACAAGAAGAAAAAGGGAAGGTCACATTTTTCGGGGTGGGGGTGAGTAGGTCCATTAGCTACTGCACTAAGGGTGAGGGTTCTGGGAAGGAAAAGCATTAAGAGGATAATTATCACCACCACCACCCCCTTCTCTTTAACATGACTTTAAGCAAACAAGCCTTCCTGAGGAGTGGTCTCTAGGTCAGGTGATTGACAGGTCCAGCTGAATTAACTTTTAAGGTAGGAGACACTGATACATCAGGTCTCCACCCAGAACCAGAGTCTGAGTCTATTAAGGAGCTTTCCTTTAATGGGCCTCACAGAGCCCTGATATCCTCTAAGACTATTGTAACAACAGGTACCATAATGTAATATGAGTAGAGGAAAAAAGGAGGCTTCAGGAATTAAATGACTACTTTCTGAAGTAGTACATTTTATAAGCTATCAGATTATCTGGAACTGGAGAGAGGGCTTAGTGGTTAAGAACACTGGCTGCTCTTGCAGAAGATCCAGCTTCAATTCTCAGCACCCACATGGTGCTAACAATTGTCGGTAACTCTAGTTCCAGGGGATCTGCTACCCTCTTCTGACCTCTTTGGGCATTGCATGACACAGGTACAAGAATCTACATACATGCAGGCAATACACTCAAATGCATAAAATAAAAATAATAAATAAAAAATATTTTTAAAAAGATATTAGCTTATCTAACTGGAGGTGTCAAGAAGGCAGTTAAACTCACAGAACTAAATCTGGATTTGGAAGTTTACTTTTTTTAAACTTTAGAAATAATTTGAAGCGTTGACAGTTAAACTGAAAGTGTATATATGATTGTCTAAGAAAAAAGAGAATGCAAGGAAGTACAAGTAAGGCTTTACTATTTCACTTAGGAAGCTTAAAATGGAGGGAGGGGAGTAATGAAAAGTGGGATCAGGGGAGCTGGAGGGGCAACACAACCCTAGGAGTTTCAAGACATAAATGAATGTCATGAATGACCAAGCCAGTTAGTTTGTGGTAGCTTATGGGTGAGTCCAGGAGCTCAGAGAAGTTATGTGGCTTGTCCCAAGCCAGACAAGTCTTCGTTTACTCTAAAGAATTAGACTGTGAAGAGCTAAAGAACTATCTAGGGAGTTGTACTTTGGTTTTATTTGCTCTTCCTATTCGTATCTTGAAAAATCATTTTGCATGCAGAGTATATAAATACTCCCATTTCAAACATAAAGTCTTAGTGGGTTAGGAATATGGGAAGGAGCTTTAAGTAAATGTAAATCAATTGAATGACTTACCAGTTTTATCTGAAATAGGTTGTCACACTGAGGCTCTGGGGACAAATGTTCGGGTATGGTGTTTTCAATGCTAAAATTTATGTTTCACTGTTTTTCATATCTTTTGTCTATTTCCTGGTGCCTTTTAATTTTCTTACTGATAATTTCTGGATTTGGGGTTTTGTTGTTGTTGTTTCAAGTATATCCATAAATATTGATGTGTTTTTGCAAGGACTCAGTTGCCAGATATGTGTGTCTGTGTTGTTTCTGAACTAGTATCTGTTGACTATCTTTTCATACCTGAGTTTTGATTTCTCTTGGTTCATAACACAGTAAGAGACTTTTCTGCTTTTCTCTGGACAGTCTGGGCATGGTACAGAGATAACATATTTCAGCAGCCCTCTCTTGACAGGGCACCTGTGAGGTGGTGGGGCATTGCTTTGCTGCTGTCACATGGAAGGTGGAAAATTCAAATTCCTCCACTTGGGCTTTGTTGATCCCTGAAGTGCATATGGTTCATTAATCTTGAGGCTGAAGTAGGAGTTCACGCTTCCCAACAGGCCTCTGTAGATTCTTTGTGGCTAGGAGGGGTTCCTTGTAACTGTTCCCCAAAGGCCTCCACTGATTCATTCCAGCAGGGAAAGCCCAGAATGCCTCATTAATGCTCCACAGGTACCGCATTATGATAGGTAGAATAGGCAGTCCCCCCACCAGATGGTCTCCTATGATACTTTGTGGAAGGCTACTTTGGTTGGTTGTCTTTTTGCAGGAATGCACTGCTGCTGGGAGGGAATGAAAATTTGGGTTTTCCTTCCAGAGAGGCTCTATAGAAGAATGTCTTGTGTCCTGTTACGTCTTGGCAAGTCTAAGTAGCCCATTCTACTTTTGCTGGTTCATGTGGAGGTGGAGCCAAAGTTTGCTTTATGGTGTTTAGATGGAATAGGCTTATTGATGTCTAAAGGTTTAATAGTTTTCTGTCTTAACTGGTCCTCTGACTAGAGAGAGTAGAATTTTTGTGGAGTTTTTTTGTTTGTTTGTTTGTTTGTTTGTTTGTTTTGTTTTCTGACTTGCCAACATCCAGTTTAGCATACATTAGGCAAAAATAAAACCCAGAGTGTCATTCTTCAGGTCCCAAAGTTCCCAAAGTCCTTCTTAATCTTACATTTGCTTTATTTGTGTGGTAGGGGTTGAGGTAGGGAGGAGTAGCTCTTTTTATTGGGAGAAAAAAGGAAAACTGAGTCTATCTCATTTTCATCTGGAATCAGTGAATTAACATGATTTGACCATCTGTCAGAGAGGACATCACTTTCTAAATGTCCTCATAGGAACCACCAGAGACTGAGAGTGCAAAAGATTTGTTTGGTGGTAGGCTTACCGCTGACATGATTGCAGAACGGCAAGGACACTCAAACTTTCCCCAAATGCAAGAACTCAACTGGACTTCATCATCCATCAGGTACGGTCATTGTATTGTGTGCATTTGACATTTCACTACATGTGTAATCATCATTTTTTTAAATCCCTGAACTTAGGAATCTTTTCCAAGCAGGGCTACTCATTCATCTACACTACTTTAGACCACAGACTATCAGCTATTGAAATGATTTAATAATTTGTATTATCAGAAACTACAATTAAAAATGTTACCAAGCTTTTTTCTTCAGATTTTGTTTTTTCTTTTTTCTTTTATAGCCAGTCACATTAGGTTTACTTCTCATATCTTCGGTGTTTTTTTAACAAAAGCAAAAATATAATTATGTCTTAAAATTATGAGAAACAGTTTGTAAAAAGAAATCTGTTAGCACTTTTAATTGTAACTTATTGTAACAGCAACTTCAGACACATAGATTGGATGTGAATGTGGTATTATTTTGTTCTGGCTGTAGACTTGCCTGGCATGTAGCTTCCCAGATCCTCTCCAATGACCTCACAGGCCCCAGCTGCCACTCTCAGAGTGCAGAGCTCTATGTCAAAACCAGTGGTTTAGTGGAACTCACTGTTTGAGAAGAGAGAAAGAGAAAGAGAGCTAGCTCACCAAGGAGGAGATCTTCCCAGGTTGCCCAGCCAATAAACAGCCCACAGAAGACTACAAAATATCTTTTTTTTTTTCATTTTCTTCTCTTATGACTTGAGAGCAAGAAGCGTTGTGCTGCTCCTGTCCCCATCCAGTGCACACTTGCCTCCACTGGTGCGTCCTCTGATACTGCTCTCCTGAGTGTCATCAGTGTCCTGGCTGGCACATCCACCTCTCTGAGGTGTGGAACAATGCAGACTCTGCTTCCCAGTGCTTGCTCTTTTAAAAACAAAACAAACAAACAAACAAAAACCATATGATCCCACGTTCTTGCTTTTTTCTACAAACCTCATATTCCCCGTGTTCTCCAAGTTTTGTTCCCACTCTGCGCGTTCTCTCTTCTCTGCCCCCTGTAGTTAGTTCCCTTTTAAACCTAGATTCTCACGTGAACACTCAGTTGCTCTCAAGGTATATCTAGGAGATTTCCCCCACCTGCTATGACCTAAGCCAAACAACCATAACACAGCCTGAGAAAAGTCCAAGCCATTTCTTTCCTCGCCCTCCATGCCCAGCTTGTCACAGCGCCACAGACTAGGTGTCTGATGAATGTCTCACAGTTCCTCTGCTGTTTGTAGTCACTGCCACTGGCAATGTATTTTAGAAACGCTTTTGGTAACTTTTTAGTTGTCTTATACAACCCTTCTTCCAAGACTCATCAGTGACCATATTGCCCTGACATAGGTTTCTCAGATTACTGCTCTTCCTAACATTGTTCAATAACATTTCATTGCCTATAAATACAATGTAAAATTCCTTTGCATGGCATAAAATACACACACACACACACACACACACACACACACACACACGGGGGGGGGGGGCTTGAGACAGGGTCTCCCTGTAGCCTCAGTTGTCCTAGAACTTTCTATGTAGACAGACTGGCCTCAGTCTCATAGAGCTCTAGCTGTCTTTGCCTCTGAGTACTGGGATTAAAGGCGTGTGCCACCATGCCCCACGGCATAGAATAATTTTCATCTCTTGAATCTTACCTTTAATGCTCATTATATTTTACACTTCAGAAACTCTGAAATCTTCTAATTCATAAGATAATGTCTGATATTTTCTTTTTTGTGCCTGTTGCATTATACGGAACACCTTTCTCCTAATTTATCTGACAAATATCTAAAAGTCCTCCAACTGTCACCTTAAGATCTTTCTCCTCTTGTGATAGCAACCTTGGCTTGCTTAAGTAGAAAAAAAATGTGATTATGCCTAATTCTCTTCCAAACTCTTTTCATATTTGGGGGGTTTTTGCTTACCCCTTTTGAAAACAGAGACTGTTTCCTGTGTCCTTGCCAAGCACTTGGTCTACACTTAGACTATATCAACGAAAGTAATGCTGAATGAAGAAATGGCTTGTGGCTCAGCAGTTAAGAACACTAGTTGTTCTTGCAGAAGACCCGGGTCCAAATCCTAGCACCCACATGGCAGCTAATAACTGTCCATAACTCAGTTCCAGGGGATCCAACAGCCTCTTCTGTCTTCCATGGGCATTGCATGACACGGGTGCACTTACCTACATGCAGGCAATACACACATACACATAAAATAAAAATAATAAATAAAATATTTTAAAAATGACTTGTGAATGGCAACAGTATGCCACAATTGTATTTACAGGTCTATAATTTGTTTTGAAAGTTGTTAGTAGAAGGAGATTCTGTTCTATTCTCTGTGCCTTGGCTCAGGGAAAGGTAGAACTTAGTTCAAATAATGGACTGGGATCATACCTCCTCCTGTTTAGTTCCTGGAACATCTGGCAAAGTGGAATGCTGTAAAGCAGTGGAGAAGTTTGGGTTCAAACACCTTACCACTCTTTCCTCTTTCCAATCCCTTTCCCTTCTCAGCACTTCAGAAATAGCCTACTTCACATGTGTCCATTAAAGTTTGTAACCCAATTATCTTTGCACTTACTATATCAATTTTGCTATGATTTCATAAACTTGTATGTTAATTTGTAAATGAATTGGAAATGTTTATTTGGTGTGTCCTCTATACTAGGTCTATGTTTAATACTAATAGATATGTTTTTAAAGTAATCAAATTCTACGTCATTTTCTTCATACATGTGCAACAAAAATGCATACTTAGCTGAGCATCCCACTCTTACCTCTGGCATTAAGGCATTATTTTTCATAGAGTTTGTCAGGTGAGGGTTTTTTTTTTTTTAATGGTTTGGGGAATTACATGTAGAAGAACTCGCCATTTCCAAAGTTTCTGTCTGTTAAAATACTAACTGTATTTGCTTTGTCTAACTCAGGACTGTGGATCTGACCCCAGTTGACCACTTTAGAAACGTGTGCAATGTGAACCTACAGAACAACAACCTGACATCGTTCAGTGGGCTTGTCTACCTGCCGAATGTGAAGGTGAGTCCCTGCAAATGTTCTTGAATACCTTTCAAGATCTTCAGCATAGGTTTCAGTCTTCATTTTACATTAACATATATTTTCAAGTTATTAAGGTATAGGTATTATTGCCCAAATAATCAAGAAAGAGTACTGCATTCCAAAGTTATTTCAGACTGCTTCAACTTTATGTCAGTGATACACATAGATCTTACTCTGCAGGAGGAGATGAGACAAGAAGTGTGTCTAGTGTCTCTAGTGAGCAGATATAGAAAGAAATTGAGATTGACGTGGTTCTCAAAGCAGTCTCATCGCCTCTACTCAGCCATCTATTAAAGTCTTGTTAATGCAGGAAAAAAAAAAACCAGTTTTCTCTCTAAGGAGTTATTTCATCCATATCAGGCTTTGCAGATTGACAAAGCTAAGTGGATTTCTAGGGTCTTCATCATTTGGTCTGTGGTGACTCTTCTGCATGTAAGATCACTGAAAACATATTCTAAATAGTTTGGGATTAAATTTTTACTTTTTTCACACTAACATTATGTATTAACAGTAACATCACTGAATTATGTATCCCAAGTATTAATCATACCATTTTGATAGTTGTTTCATGGATGTTTAATCATTAAGGTGCTCCTCCTGTAGGTCTTATGCCTCAACTATAACCATATTGAATCAATCATGCCTAGACTAAAACCTCAGACTCATTTAACCAACAGACAACTGCTTCACCAGAAGGTGACTTCCAGTGGCTACAGACAACAAGGAACTACAAAAATAAATAGGTACTTTAAAAAATTATTTTTCATAATTACAAAAAAACAAAGAAGTAGCACATTCTAGCCCGTATGTTTAGCTGACTTTAGTAACCATTTTATGTAACAAACTATATGTCAAAAACAAGCCTCACAAATAAAAAGACAATCCATGCCTTTTGTGATTGTTTTCCCCTGCCTCTTCCATTTCATACGTATATTGTAAACAATAAACAAGCAAAAGGCCCTGTGTGTTCGGTGACCCTGCGCTTCTCTTCTTAACTGAGGTATAATTCACAGAACACATAGCTCACCTTTTGTGTACAATGCAATGATTTTTAGCACATTTACGAACTGTGCAATCAATACCACTCTCTAATTCTAGAGTATGTCTGCCATGCTACTGAGGAAACCTGTACTCAAGCATTGTCAACTTGGGTTTCTTTGAACACTTGGTGTATTTTTATTTCTAAATTAATTTTCTGGACAATTAGTAGTCTAGGACTGATGGGAAAGATATAATTTATGAAGGTGAAGGCACATCTCCTACTTTCCAATATATTTATGGATAGGTACCTATGAATGTATGTGTGAAATATATATAGATGTGTATATGTACACACACACACACACACACACACACACACACACACACACAAATAAACCAAGTCAAAATTCTTTTTATTTTCACTTTCCTCATTGAAGAACATTCCTTGTTCCTCCTTCAATGAAGGTGATAAATCTTTATTGAAGTACAGTTTTCATATAATAAAGTTCATCAACTTAAGTGTATCAATCAGTGATTTCTGACAAATATATTTAGCCCTGTAACCACTACCACAGTCACAATGTGAAATATCCCTGCCCCAGGGAGATCCCATCTTTTCCTTTGCAATCCCCCTTCCCCACATCCTGGCCTCTGGCAATAGCCATTGATCCACTTCCTGTCCCTGTAGTTTTGCCCTTTTCTATAATTTTATAAGATGGGGATGAAATAGTAAGTACTCTTTTTCTGCCTGGTTTCTTTCACTTAGCTTAATGCTTTTTGACCCATTCTTTTTTTGTTGCAAGGGTCAGTAATTTCACATTATTGCTGAGCACTGTTCCATCATACAGATTATATGAATGCAAGTCATCTAACGTTTTTCCTTTTCAGTATTGTTTTGGATGTTCTGGGTTGTTTTTAAAAAATATTTTGTTTATTATTTTTATTTGATATTTTGAGTGTATTACCTCATGTATGTAAGTGCACCCATGCCGTGCAATGCCTTCGAGGTCAGAAGAGGGCATCGGATCCCCTGGTACTGGAGTTACAGACGGTTGTTAACTGCCATGTGGGTGCTGGGAACCAAACGTGGGTCCTCTGCAAGAGCAGCCAGTGCTCTTTACCCCTGAGCCATCTCTCCAGCCCCCATTCTGGGTTCTTTGTATTCCTTATACATTTGAAGAGAGCATGATCATTTTCTTAGGAGGAGTGCTTTTGAAATAGACTATATTGAATCTACTCATCAATTTGAAAGAATTGCCATCTTAGTAATATTCAGACTTCTAATCTATGAACCTGAAGTAATTTTTTTTCTTACTTAGGCCTTCTTTAATTTCATTCACCATGTTTTGTAGCTTTCTGTATACATATTTTGTACTTTTAAAAAATTTTATCGTAAGTACTCTGAAGTGTTTTCTCCTACACTATTGTAAATTGTTTTCTTAATTTTACTTTTACATCTTTTACAACCAATTTTTGCATATTAATTTATCTTGTGACTTTGCTGAATTAATTTATTAAGTCACTTAGTTTTGTTGGTGGATCTGTTAGGGTTTTCTCATATGTTCTTTACAAGAATAAAGATAGCTGTACTTATTCCTTTCCGATGGGAATGGGATACAATTTTTTTCTTTTTCTCGCCTGAGTGTATTAGCTTCACTTTTCATTGTGATTTTATGTACTTCTTTATTCTTTACCATATAAGTGTTTAAAATATTTTATTTATTATTTTTATTTTATGTGTATGAGTGTATTGCCTGCATGTATGTAAGTGCACTCATGCCATGCAATGGCCACCGGAGGTCAGAAGAAGACATTGGATCCCCTGGTACTGGAGTTATGGACAGTTGTTAGCTGCCATGTAGGTGCTGGGAATCCAACCTGGGTCTGCTAGAAGAGCAGCTAGTGCTCTTAATCACCGAGCCATCTCTCCAGCCCCCATATAAGAATAAAAATTAATTTTATATAAAATATAAAGAATACTGTTCACTTATCTCAATAAATTCATTTTGTTTTCTTAACTTGTAGTTACAGATAATAGACTGCCTTTTCTGATGAAGTGGCTTTTAAATTAAGTTTATGATCTCAGACTTACTTGTGTATTTCAGGGAAACAGTGAGCAGTGAAAATTTACCTCCAATAATGCAGAGTCTAGAGGTTCTTCATTTGGGCTACAATGGAATTTGTGACTTAATCCAGCTACAACTTAACAGACTAATAAATTTAAAATTCCTCTTTCTACAGGGTGAGTGGACACCTTGTTTATAAATCCTGTAGATAGACTTGATCATCATCTTGTTTCGATAAGCAAGTATAAGCATCAATATTTACTCAAACATTCATTGACAAAAAATTGAATAATCACAAGTGGTTTTTTTTCTTTAGTTAGCTACATATTACCAAAAAGCTTAAAAGTTTTTAATTGTATATATTCGCTGTGCATGGTACTGATCTATAAGGACATTTCTAGATGTGCATATATTATTTGATGAGCAGATTCCCTACCTTCCTTTCCCCTCCTTCCTCCTCCCATTTAGTCAGTCCCCTTTGTTCTCTAGATAGTTTTGTCTCTACATACGTGGTTTTATGTATCCGTATAAATCTAGGGGGTGTGGTGGATCACACAATTGAAAATCAGAGGGCAACTTGCTTGCAGGAGTTGATTCTCTCCTGCCACCAGGTGGGTCCTAGAGCTCAAACTCAGGTTATTAGCAAGGACCTTTACCTGCTGAACCATA
This sequence comes from Nannospalax galili, assembly GCF_000622305.1. Taxonomy (NCBI): domain Eukaryota; kingdom Metazoa; phylum Chordata; class Mammalia; order Rodentia; family Spalacidae; genus Nannospalax; species Nannospalax galili. Next base: position 1,606,344 of record NW_008343385.1, on the reverse strand, counting down.
TGGGCTGATTCCACCCCCTGTATGCAGCAGTCCTTGGCAGATGCCTCCCAGCTCTGACATCTCCAACACCTTAGGGTCTGCACTGAAACCCAACTCTACCATCACAGCTTCACTCCATGGCCTCTCAGGACCTCCCTGCAGGGACTCCACCTCCGCCACACATTGCCTGCCTTCACACCTTTCTGAAAGCACGGAGGAAGAATTCAAGAATCTTCGGTCCTGCATCTTTCCTGCCTCCAAAGCCAATGCCATGTGACACTGCCAAGGAGAGGAAAAAACGAGCCCAAGATTATTGTGCAACTGAATGAAAAGATTGGCAAGATGGAGCGTTAAAACCAGACAATGTTGTTTTGGGAAAGGCTGCTCATTTGCAGTGAGGGAAAGATCAGTTTGTGTTGTAACAATTTAGAGACATAAAAATGTATATCCTTTTTAGCTTTTAAAAAATTATTTGATAAATATTTAAATGAAAGTAGATAAATAACTTTTAATTCTAGAAGTTGGTGCTAACTTGGCATATTATGACTTAACTATTTTTAGGGAATGAAATCAGTCAAGTTGAAGGGCTGGACAACTTAGTGGTCCTTCAGGAATTGGTAGTAGACCATAACCGCATCAGAACATTTAATGACAGTGCTTTCTCCAAACCAAGTTCTCTGCTGACACTTCATCTTGAAGAAAACAGACTACGAGAGCTGAGCAAATTACAATCTTTGGTAAAATTGGAGAAACTCTTCCTAGGATATAATAAAATCCAGGTAACTGTATTTGATATTTTCTTAATGATAGAGCTTTGCTATTTTGATTTTAGAAGTGTCATACATCAGGACTTTGAAGACACTCTGGTTATCTTTTGAGATCTGTGCTCCACAGGTTCTTCTGTGGAGTCAAAGCTTGATTAGAATCACAGACTGAGAAAAGGCTTACATTATTTTCTCAAACTAAGCAGAGTATAGTATTATTTGCCAGTGAAACAGTCCTGTTCAAAATGTTCATTTATTTTTGAAAATAGTAGTAAAAATAGTATATTGTTTGTAGAATATATAATGATAAAAAAGCTTTAAGAGCCATCAAGCAAATTGATATGTCCATAATTGTGTGAAGAGGGCTTTCCATTTATAATACAGAGAGTTATTTTAAAATTTTATTACATTTATTTAATTATTGTAGTGGGGGTGTGCCTGCCCCTGTGGGCATGTGCAGGTCAGAGGACAGCTGGGGAAGATTGGTTCTCTCCTGCCACAGTGAGTATCAAACTCATGCTGTCAGGTTTGGTGCGATATCTTTACCTGCGGAGTCATCTTGCCAGCCCTAGAGGGCTTTTTGCTCCTCTGTTTTAACAGTGGCATGCTGCTGTTACCTTATATTGGCCCCCAAAAATCAAATAGTAAATATTGAGAAATTTTATGAGATGATATTTTAGCTTGAAATTGCCTATGGCAGAAGATGTTATACCATGGAAAGTGGAAAATGCTACTAATTAGGGCTTTCCAGTGGAGTCTGCTCATTAACACCACTGTCACAGTCATGTTATTACCTTTTGAGTACCTTGTCAGATAAGCACTTAAAGCCATCACAAAAAAATCCACAAAGTGGCTTAGGGTCTAGACTGAGGCCTTCATTTAGGGCAAGAAATACCAACAGACTGTTCCCCAGTTTATGTCTGGCTTTAGATCCAGATGTTTAAAAGTAGACAGGGACGTTGGATGCCAAACAGAGGAATCACTTAGTCTCGGGAATCAAATGCAACTATAAAACTGAAATCTTCATTTGTATTTCTATGATTCTTAGAAGCAAGACAACAGGCTACATTTTCTAGTGCCACACTATTGGATATGTTGACTAAGACATAATCTGTAGGTCAGTGGGAGACTGCAATACAAAACTTGCATAAAATCATTTCAACTTAGTTTGTTAGGAAATTTCAGATTTAACTAAATAATAATTTCTTAACTTTTACATAGGATATTGCAGAACTGGAAAAACTTTATGTTATCTCTTCTCTCCGAGAGCTTACTGTTTATGGCAATCCAGTGAGTATGTTACCTTTCTAATTAATTACTGATAGTTGTATATAATTTATTTATATTGTGTGAGACAGTGATTTGATTTTTCTGTTTCTATATCCATACATGGTCAGTTAACCCAGTACAATTTTTTGACTGCTGTCTTCTTTTGCCTGATGATATTGCAAACTGTCACTGTCAAGTATAAATATGTTTGTTTCCCGGTTCTACATTGTACCCATTGGCCTGTTTGTCGGTTGCTGTACCAATAATACAATACAATAATAATACAACTTTTGCTTTTGTTAATTTACAGTTGATAAATCTAGCTAGACGTTTGTGTATTGTATTTCTTTAGTAGACCATAAGATGCTTTATCAAGGACCTTATTTCTTTGTTTTCCTTTTCATCAACATCTATTCTTTATTATTTCCTTCTTTCAGTTTCTTGAAAAATTTCAAGAAAATTTTTAATTTCATATTTCTTAATCTTACTCATTTTTTGTCTTTTTTTTCTTTTTCTTTTTCTTTCTTTTTTTCTGAGACAGGGTCTCCCTGTAGCCCCAGCTGTCCTGGGACTCACTGTGTAGACCAGGCTGGCCTTGAACTCATAAAGATCCGCCTGCTTCTGCCTCCCAAGTGCTGGGATTAAAGGCGTATGCCACCACACCCAGCAATCTAAATCATTTTTAAATAACATTAATTTGCAGTATTTCTTCTGAATCAGTAAGTTCTGGGTGACAAAGTGCAGCCTTAACAGTGTCGGAAAGTCTTGATATATGTTGCTTTTATTGTTCTTCATGTCTAAAAGCTTCTCCTCTTCAAAAGGTTTCTTTCCATATTGTGAATTACGAGGGGCTGTGCATATGCTTTTACTCATTTCACATCCAGCGTGTGTTTCTAGTACATCTTCATCGTTTACTTCCAGTGTTGTAATATTTCAGTCAGAGAAAATAGGCTATATATATTCTTTGGTATTTAATAAAATTGCTTTTGTGATCTAGACTGTGTTCAGTCATTTGTTTCTCTCGGTTATATCATTAGAGCTCTTTCTCCGTCCATGGATATGTTCCTGCCACATTCATTTAAAGTAGTTTATTCATTCTTCCTTTTTCTTTTTCAGACTGGCCTGGAACTCAAACTTACTACATAAACCAGGGTTATCCAGCTCATAATAATCCTCCTACTTCAGCTCCTAGAGTGCTGAGATTACAGGCAGGAACCAGCAGGCCCAGCTTATTCGTTCCCTTTTGAGTTTGTTTTTCTTCTTTGCTATTATAGACAATGCTGTGTGCTTTCTGTACTGACAGTACCCAAGATCACCGCTAAAGAGATTTGCTAAAGAGACTCATGGGACTCAGCATACTGGTTTCCTCAGCTAAAATTGATTGCAATGACATAATTCAGATACACAATCACACAATACAAGAAAGAGAAAGGCAGAGTCTGGAAGAATCTGTGTAGACATCCTTGTGCTAGCTCCCCTGTGGTGTATCATACAGAGCACACACTTCACCCAGCTACAAAAATGCCATATCTTGTGTGTTATATTTCTTTTCAAGGGAAGCCTTAGAGACTTAGCATTCAATAATTTTCTTGGAGGTTCGTCACGTAGGCAACCTCTTCCAATCAAGAACTGAAACTCCAGATTCCAGATGGAAAGCAAGTTAAATATAAATCATATTTTAATAAGCATAGTCACATATGTTTATCAGTCAGAGAATGGAGAGAACAACCCAAGTCCAAATAGCAAACACCAGGCAAGAGTCATTCTTATAAACAGAACCTTCTAAAAGTTGACACCTTAAGACCTTCTATATTTCGGTCTTTCTACATATGTTCTTATGCACATATGGAACTGTTTTCACAGCAGGTCAACACTATGAAGGGATGAATCATACAGACACTAGATGCATGTTGATTAAATAACATCTTTGGGAAAATCTCACATGAGTTAATTACTTATAAATGAATCTCCATATACTCCAGTTCATGAGTTGAGACTGTCAGTAGCTAATGAGCAACACTATGGACTTAAAATGGGGACAAGTCCAGGTGTGGTGACATACACCTGTAATCCTAGTACTCAGGAGGCTGAGGCAAGAGGATTGTTAGTTCAAGGCCAGCCTGGGATCCTTTGGAAGAGGAAGGAAGAAAGGAAAAGAAAAGAATCTCTGGTAGCCTTAGTTTAAAAATATGTTCTGATTTTCACTTGGCATTATAAGAAAGTAAGAAATCTTTACAATGGACAGTTCTTATCTGTAGCATCCAAAATTGTAAAGTAGTTACCTGTCATCTTTCCTAAATTTTCTTTTAAAGGTTAATTTTTGAAATTAAAGTGTTTTTTAGGAATAAACTGTTATTTTTAATTTTCTTTAGATTTGTAGAAAAATGGTACATCGTCAAGTGCTCATATTCCTACTGCCTAACTTACAGTTGTTGGATGGAATACCTATAAATTCAGATGATAGGGCAAAAGCTGAATTTCATTTCTCTGAGCTACAAGCAAAGAAAAATTTGGTAACTAACTATATTATTTATAGTTTTCTTTTTAATATAGATTATTATAAATGAACGTTATACCATATGCATTTTGACTTAAATGTTTAAACCTATGGTGATTTTGTGGATTATCTTAGTATTTACTGAGTTCTAGCAAAGGAAGGTCTTTTTCCTAATAACACATTGACATTGGCAAATTATTTGATATTTGTTTGTTCAGTATTTCAGATGATGCTAGAAGGTTAGGAACTGAAACATATTATTTTTGTAGAAGCTAAATGTAGTTTCCATTTAGGCAGAGAGGAAAGGAAGGAATTCTCATCTCAACTCTCTGGACTGTGCAATTCATCTAAGAAGAGAGATACGTGTTGCTAATCTTATATTTTCAGGATTATTGGGTGGTTTATCCATGAGGCCTAAAATGTGTCTGAATATAGTAGAAACAAAATTAGAGAGAAAAAAAATAAAAACTTGCTTTTAGGAAATTAGCCGCCTTTGTGTCTTCATGACCATCCTCTAAAGACTAAATTTAACACAGAAAGTCATTTTTTTAACAGAGATATAAAATTATTAGACTTGAGCCTTTGCAGGAAGAAGAGACTAGAGTAGTCTGGGGAATAAGTTGAAACCTTTAGGATTATCCAAGAGAGACGTTATGAAGATCTGGATGGATTGTGGGATGCGGGATGAAAGTGGACTTTTAATGTAAGTAGAAGGGAGAGACCAACACCATTAAACTCAAGGAACCAAGGCTGCTTTTAAAAAAGTATGTTGAAAGAGAAAGAGGTAAAACTGTTCCCTCTTCATGGGCTCTCACTTAACTTCCTGAATTAGCAGATATTTCTTATTCCCTTCATAAAGGAAATGGAACCTTGGATACTAGACAACTCTTAGTTTACTCTTCCCTTCAACAGTAGAGTTGCATACTCATTGAATGTTGGCTGTTTTTTCAAACACTGTTGTGTACTTCTTAAATCAACAGGTGAATTATAAATACAAAATTTAAATTATGATTTCTACGTTTCTATGAAAACCAAATTCAATATTTTAGAAAGTCTGGAAAACAATCACATAGCTAGGTGTGGTGTTGCACAGCTCGAATCCCAGTATTTGGGAGGCAGAGGCAGGTGAATCTCTGTGAGATGGAGGCCAGCCTGGTCTACATAGTGAGTTCCACACCAGATGGGGCTACAGGGAGACCTTGCCTCAGAAAACAAAACAAAACAAAAAGCACTCACATGCAGCCTTGAGCACATGTGTACACACATACTTCCTCAACTTATGTGTGGGAAAAATTCTGTAACATACAAGAACAAAGATAAAAATTTAGAGAAAACTTTTTTTTTAATCTAGACAAGTTGCTGTCTTCAAATTTTCTCCATATCTTTAATAATATTTTATTTATTCTTTTTTTAATTTTATGTGTATGAGTGTATTACTTGCATGTATGTAAGTATAGCTGTGTCGTGCAGTGCCCACGGAGGTCAGAAGTAGGCATCCAAATCCCCTGAAACAGGAGCTATGGATGGTTAGCTGCCGTATGAGTCCTGGGAATCAAACCTGAGTCCTCTGAAAGAATAGCCAGTGCTCTTGACTGCTGAGTCATCTCTCTACCCAAAAGCTTGCTATTTTAAATAAATTCTACACACACACACACACACACACACACACACACACACACGTACAGATACACACTAACACGCATATATGTATATATTGGAAATTGTAGGCAACACCTTAAGGGTATGATTTTTCTTAGGATAGTTAAATAGAGAATCAATCAAAGGACCTTTGCTTATGAAAAATGGTCTTGCATTAGACATGGTGATGCATGTCCATAATCCTAACACTCTGGAGGCAGGAAAATCATAAGCTCAAGGTCATTCTTGGCCTGAGTTACATGAGACCTTGGAAAAAAAGCCTGGCTTCTTCATCAAAAGACAGATAAATAACATGCAATATTTGAAATTTTCTTAAAAGATACATATGCATTATATTTGTATTTTTCCCCCTTTTTGTGGTACTGGGGATCAAACCTAGGGCCTCATTACATGCAAAGCTATTGTGAAAAGAGCAGCAACAAACATGGATGTACAAGTATCTCTGCAATAGGTTTCTCTTTCACTCTGTTGGTTATTTCCTTTGCTGTACAGAAGCTTTTTTTTTTTTTTTATGTCTTTGGTCAGGTTTAATGTAGTCCCACTTGTCAATTGTTGACCTTAATTCCTGAGCAACTGTTGTCTGATTTAGAAGTATTTTCCTGAACCTATGTCTTGTAGGGTCCTGCCAATGGTTTCCTCTAACAGTTTTAGCCTTACAGGTTTTGCATTGAGGTCTTTGATCCTTTTGGAGTTGACTTTGGCACAGGGTGATAGATAAAGGTCTATTTTCATTCTTCTATGGGTAGAGATCCAGTTTTGTCATCACTGTTTGTTGAAGATGCTATCTTTCTTCCAATGTGTGTTGTTGGCACTTTTGTCATATATCAGGTGGCTGAACTTGCATGCATTAATGTTTGGGTCTTCTATTTTGTTCCATTGATTTACATATCTGTTTTTGTACCAGTAACATGCTGTTTTTATGACTATAGCTCTGTAAATAGTTGAGATCTGTTATAGTAATCCCCCAGCATTACTCTTTGTGCTCAGGGTTGCTTTGGCATCCAGGTTCTTTTGTGACTCCATATAAATTTTAGGATTTTTTTTCTAATTCTTTGAAGAATGTCATGAGGATTTTGATTGGCATTGCATTGAATATGTATATTGCTTTTGATAGGATGGTCTTTTTCACAATATTAATTCTACCAATCCATAAGGATAGGAGGTCCTTCCATCTCCTGATGTCTTCCTCAATCTCTGTCCTCAAAGATTTAAATTTTTCATTGTAGAAATCTTTGGTGTCTTTGGTCAGGTTTATTCCTAACGATTTTTTTTTCTTTTTTGAGGCTATTGTGAATGGGAGGGTTTCCTTGAATAATTTTTCTGGTTGCTTGTTATTGGTATGTAAATAGGGTTACTGCTTTTTTTAAGTTGGTTTTGTAATCTGTCATTTCACTGAAAGCATTAATCATTTCTAGCAGTTTTCTAGTGGGATTTTTGGGATATCTTCTGTATAATAGCACATCATCTGCAACTAGTGATAATTTGACCTCTTCTTTTCCAATTAGCTCTCTTTCAATTTCCTTTTCTTGTCTTATTGCTCTAGCAAGAGTTTCAAGCACTATATTGAAAAAGAGTGGAGATAGTGGACAGTCTTGTCTGGTTCCTGATTTTAATGGGAATGCTTCCAGTTTTTCTCCATTTAGAATGATTTTGATGTTGGCTGTGGGTTTGTTGTTTATAGTTTTATTATGTTGAGGTATGTTCCCTCCAGTCCAGTTCCCTCTAGGACTTTTAACATAAATACATGCTGGGCTTTGTCAAAGATCTTTTCTGTATCTAATGAGATGATCACATGATTTTTGTCTTTAAGGTCATTTATATAATTTATTATGTTCATTGACCCAAGTATATTAAATCATCCTTGCATCTCTGGAATAAAGCCAACTTGATCATGGTGGATGATCTTTTTTATGTGTATCTGTATGTGATTTGCAAGCATTTTCTTGAGAATTTTTAGATCTATGTTCATTAAGGCAATGGGCCTATAGTTTTCTTTTGTTGTTGTGTCTTTACCTGGTTTGGGTATTAGAGTAATACTGACTTCATGGAATGAGTTTGGGAGTACTCCCTCTGCTTCTCTTTTTGAATAATTTAAGTAGTATTGACTATAAATCTTATTTGAAGGTCTGGTAAAATTCTGCTGTGAGTTCATCTGAGCCTGGCCTCCTTTTAGTTGGTAGGCTTTGTATTACTGTTTCAATTTCCCTATTTGTAATGGGTCTGTTTAAGCTGTTGATCTCTTCTTGGTTTAACTCTGGTGAGTTCACTGAACTTAAAATTTTGTCCATTTGTTTAGATTTTCAAATTTAATAGAGTACAGGTTTTTAAACTAGTCCCTTATAATGTGCTGGATCTTTTGGTGTCTTTTGTGATGGTTCCCTTCCTTTTCATCTCTGACTTTGTTGATCTGGATTTGCTCTTCCTTTTAGTTTACTTGGCTAAGGGTCTATCTTGTTTATCTTTTCAAAGAAACAGCTCTTAGATTCACATTCTTTGTATTGTTTCTAGTTCATTGATTTCTGCTCTGATTTTTATTATTTTTTCTCATCTGTTAGATTTGGGTTTGGTTTGTTCTTGCTTTTCCAAATTCTTGAGTTGTACCATTAAGTCAGTTATATGTATTCTTTCTGATTTTTTTATGTGTATGTATGTTTTGCCTGCATATATGTAAGTGCACCCATATTGTGCAATGCCCACAGAGGTCAGAAGAGGGAATTGGATCCCCTGGAACTGGAGTTACAGGCAGTTTTTAGCTACCATGTGGGTGTTGGGAACTGAGCCCAGGTCCTCTGGAAGAGCAGCCCATGCTCTTAACTACTGAGCCATCTCTCCAGCCCACCATTTTTTTTAATGTAGGCACTTAGAGCTATGACTTTCCCTCTTAAGACTGTTTTTAACTTGCCCCAGATGTTTTGTTATGTTATCATTTTAATTTAGTTCCAGGAATATTTTTCTTTCTTGATTTCTTCTTTGATCCATTCATCATTCAGGAGTATGATGTTTAATTTCCATGGGTTGCATAGTTACTAAAGCCTCTTTTGCTGTTGATTTTAAGCTTTATTGCATTGTGGTCAGATAGAATACATGGAATTATTTCAGTTTTTTGGTGTTTGTTGAAGTTTGTTTTGTGCCCCAATGTGTGGTCTATTTTGGAGAAATGTCCATGGACTACTGTGTACAATGTATATTCCTTGGTGCTTGTGTAGAATATTTTGTAGATGTTGTTTTGCTGTATGATATCATTTATTTCAAATGTCTATTTATTCTTTGTCCAACTGACCTGCCTATTGGAAATAGTGGTGCATTGAACTCACCTCACTGTTACTGAGTTGGGGTTAATCTCTTTTTTATAGTCCTGTACTACTACTTTTATGACATTGAATGCACCAGAGTTTGGTGCATATATGTGCATGACTGTAATGTCTTCTTGGTCAATTGTTCCCTTGATCAGAATAAAGTGACCTTATTTATCTCTTCTGGTTAATTTTAGTTTGAAGTCTATTTTGTCAGATAGAATAGCAAGTCCTTTTGTTTCTTGGTGCCATTTGCTTGGAATATTTTTTTCCATCTTGGAATATTTCTTTCCACTCTAAGGTGGTGCCTATGACCATCTTTTAAACAACACCGAAAACAACAACAAAAACAACAAAAACCAGATAGATGTTTCTTAATCCATTCAACTAGTCTGTGTCTTCTGATTGGAGAGTTGAGGTCATTGATATTTGTAGTTATTATTGAAAGTTGTGGATTGCTCACTGTCATTTAATTTTCTTTTTGTATTCCTAGTCTCATTTTGTGCTTCTGTACTCTATACTGTCATTTCTTTTCTTTCTGTAACCTCTTGAGTATGGTCATTTCTGTCTTTGGTCCTTTGTATTGCTTTGAGTATTCTCTGTAGGGCTGGTTTGGTGGACCTGAATCTTTCAGCCTGTTTGTGTCATGGAAGCTTTTTCTTTCTCTTTTGACTATGATAGAAAGTTTTACTGGGTAACGTATTCTGAGTTGGCATCTATGGTGATTTAGAACCAGGAATAATTTGGTCCAGCTCTTCTGACTTTCATAGTTTGCATTGAAAAGTCAGCTATAATTCTGTTGGGCTTTCTTTTTTTTTTTTTTTTTTGGTCTTTTTGAGACCGGTTCTCCCTGTAGCTCCACCTGTCCTGGAACTCACTATGTAGCCCAGGCTGGCCTTGAACTCACAGAGATCCCCCTGCCTCTGCCTCCCGAGTGCTGGGATTAAAGGCATGTGCCACCATGCCCAGCTGTGTTTTCTTTTATATGTAACTTGTTTTTCTCTAGTAGCTTTCAGTAGTCTCACTTTGTTTTGTGTATTTATTATTTTTACTATGCTATGCCATAGAGAGTTTCTGTTCTGGTTCTGTCTAATTGGTGTTCTGTGTGGTTCTTATAACTGTATAGGTATGTCATTTTTTAGTTTAGGAAATTTTTCTTCTATGTCCCATTGAAGATCTGGTCAGTGCCATTGACCTGAGAGTCTTCCCCTTCTTCTATGCCTATGATGCACAGACTTTGTCTTTTTATGGTGTCCCACAGTTCCTGCAATATTCTGTTCTTAGGCTATCTTAACTTTTTCATATTCTTTGCCCAAGCAGTCAAGTTGTTCAGCTTTGTCACCCAGTCTTGATATTCTGTTTTCCATTTCATTCCTTCTACTTGTGAGATTTTTTTCCTGTCATTTCAAATAGGCTTATTGAATTTTTCAATTCCACCTTCATTTTGGCTTGAGTGCTCTTCAACATTTCTCTTTTGTGAATACACTTTTCTCTTAAAATATTTATTATTTTTGTTTTATGTGTGTGAGTGTATTGCCTGCATGTGTGTAAGTGCACCTATATCAGGCAGTGCCCGTGGGGTCAGAAGAAGGCAGAGGATCCCCTGGAACCGGAGTTAACGAACTCCATGTGTGTGCTGGGAATTGAACCTGGGTTGTCTGCAAGAGCAGTCAGTGCTCTTAATCACTGAGCCATCTCGCCAGCCCTGTGAATTCACTTTTCAAGTCATGCACTGTCTTTGTCACTTCGTTCAGCCATATGTTCGTATTTTCTTAGGCTTCAGTTTATTCCTATCACCTCTCAGGTCTTTGAGTTGTTTGTGTGTTCTTTAAAGTTACTGAATTCTTTGACCATGTTTATGATTGTTTTAAATTCTGTGTCCTGGGGTTCCTCTGGGTGGTTCTCATTGTAGTATACTTTTGTAGGACTGGTGGGGTTTGGTGGAGATATAGTCTCTTGGTTTTTCATATTGTCTATGTTTTGGGGTTGAGGTTTGGGAATATGGATTTCTTTCGTTTTGTGTCTGATATGAAATTCTAGACTGCCTTTGTTTATTTGAAGTTTGGTTCTGTTTGTATTGTTGATATAGTTTGGTTGCTTTCTGGTCAGATATGAATAGTTATTTGGTCTGTGCTTCAGGTTCTTGCTTTTGGTTTTTATTGGCAGGAAAAGATGGTTCCGAGCTGATTAAGAGCTCAACAGAGGGAGAGACGGGGTCTAGGCCCAACTCATATCTGGGTTCTGGCAGCCAAATCAGGAGGATTCAGGCAGGAAGTTCAGGAGGCAGTCTAGGGCAAAGGTAGGAGAGGAGGGACAGTGTGAAGAGGGCCTAATTAGTGAGGCAGAGTAGGTGTGGGGCCTGAAGCAGGAGGATGTAGCTAGTCTGGGTGCAGGGGCATCAAGACACGGTGGGCCTAAAATTATTTTTGATTTGTCGATACATAGTAAAATAAAGGAGGTATTTTTAATCTTCATGTTTTTAAAATATATTTTAGGATTCAAAAGTAATTCTTACATTCATGGCTAGAACAAAACTGAGCCATTACTTCTTTTAGCTGCTCGGAAGAAACAAGAGCAGAAAACATTTCCAGTTTATCAGTTTAGACTTCTTTATTTTGATTGCCGCTAATTTCAACAGCAGAAAAGGGAATAGTAAATTCTAAAAATTTAAACCTAAACATTTTAGGGGTTTGGTTTATGAAAAAGGTTATCACCAAGCTAGGTCATTCACAGGAAGAAACTCCACAAATGACCTTAGAGAAAGGACTGGCTCTGGGTGCTCATTTTGAGGCTGCGTTCTGGGAATGCTTACTGAAGTGTGAGCAAATCAATGATCTTACACAAATAGCAAAGGCTTGCGTCTCTAAAGAAGTTGAACCACTTGTTCATTATTCACATCGTTAAAAGTGTAAACAAGGCCACAGTCAATGAAAATAGAATAGGCATAAATCTGTACAGAAGGCCGGAGTCCCCTGCCTGAAACCGCTTCCGCTCCATTGCTGACTCCTGGAATTCTTTTGAGTCCTCTAAGCTCCGGCAAACTAACAATGTGACTATCCTTTGCCGGTTTCTGCCAAGTTTGTTAGAATTGTTATGTTTTTCTTAGCATGTGCTTCCTTACGTCTTCTTGTTGAAAAGCTCATTAATGGCAAGGCACCAAATGGAGTAGTATGAGGAACACAAAGATGTAGAGGAAACTCCTCTCACCTTCCAGAGATTTCTATCCACAGAAAAAGAAGAGCCATTACAATAGAGAGATCTCCTTTTCACAAGTCTACTCTTTCCTTGCCTGACCTTTTGGAAGTCAGAGGGTCTGCCGAGCACTGGCTTCTAGGGATCAGTACAAAGCAGTCTGAAACAGCAGACCTAAGGTGTGAGGGCAGCTATTCTGGGGCCTGAAAGGCTCTGCCCTGTCAGTATTCCAGTCTTTGCCTGGTATCCAATTCTGAGTTTAGAGAAGCATGGAAAAATACTTTAAAGTTTATTGTGAAGTGGGGCTTGTTTGATCTCAGTTTTGGAGGTAAGATATTCTTAACTGTCTTATTTTATTGTGTAGTTCATTCCTGTTACCACCTCTCCTACTGATGGTGGAGCCTTCTGCCAAGTGAAAGCCTCTCCCGTTAAAATAACAAACGTAATTCTGCCTGCTGGATTTAGCCATTTCTTGGGACCCGACTTCACCTTAACTCCTGAAGTTGAAGGTATTTTTACAGTTTCAGAAAGAATACAAATACAAAGAAACAACAGCAGCAACAATTCAAAAAAGCATCTCATTTCAAATAGAAATCTCATTTTAACTTCTACTGTTATTTAAAATTGCATGTCTTAATTAAAATTACACATTTTCAAGTTTCCTTTGGCCATACTTATTTCAGAGACTTCAGTGTTTTATTTATTCTGTTCAATTACTAATAGGTTATAATTGAACGTTTGTTCTCTCACAACATGAACTTGATGATACTTGCACAAGTATTTCCTGACCTCTTGCAAAGGTTTTACTACATTTTCTGTATGTTATAACAAACAACTGCCAAAACCAGTTCATTAGTGAATTCTGCTAAAAGTAGAAACCAGAAAATTTTAAATGCAACAACAGAATCTTAGAGGCACCAAAGGTGTCTTACAGATATTTGGAATCACCAGTAAATCATGAAGTTCATGTTGGGGAAGAGTTTAAGAGCTAGACTTTAAAGGATGAAGTATACTAAAAGAATAGGACATGGAAATGGTTTAATTTATATTCATTTTAATGGGATTTAGAACAAGCCTGTTCCCTAATTCTAGATCCTTATTGCCTATTGTTCCGGGGAGATGAGAAGTCATATTCTCTCTTGTAAGTTCATCTCTCCCATTTCTTTAAACTTCTCCCTTTGTTCTGAGACCACAATAATTACAAAATGATCCAGGAACTTCCTAAGAGAAGGAGATTACACATGTTTACAATGTTTAAAGAAAAAACAGTTAAAGAAACCCAGATGCTGGCTAGATGGGCAACAGGTAAAGCCAAACCCGATGACCTGAATTCAATCTCCAGGACCCACATGGTGAAGGGAAAGAACTGACTCCTATAAGTTGCCCTCTGATTTCCACATATGCACTGTGGCACTCACCACACACACACACACACACACACACACACACACACACACACACACCATTTATATATATATATGAAACCCAGCATAATTTATCCTGTTGTGACTTTTGTCTTATTTTTCACTCTTCTACATCTTTATGCTAAAGGTTTTATCATAATGAGGATTATTATGGTTTTGTCCAAAAGATTGAAGTATACACACAACTGGACATGCCAAATTGTTCTTAGTTTCCTTAACAGTATAATGTCATCTTCGGGGTGATGATTTGTTTTTTGGTTTTTTTTTTTTTTTCCAACTAACCTGCCCTTCCTTCCCTCCTTCCCTCCCTCCCTCCTTCCCTCTTTTCTTTCTCTCTCTATATCTTGCGTGAGTTCAATCCTGAATTCATCTTTGTAACTTCCTTCTCAGATACATCTTTCTTTAAGATTCATCATACAGCAGTTCCTTCAGATATTCTGGAAAAATCCTTATTCTGTTTTCCAGTTGGGCTGCCCAATTTTTTAGTTTGAAAAGTAGACTGATTTTATGTGTACCTTTCCTGTTCTAGCACCCAGATCTAGATATTTATGTTTTTAACAATTACCTGTAAAAGATAAGCTGATTAGCTTGCAAAAATATAAACCATAACTAGATGCTAACCATATACACAGATTTAATAGGGTTTTCGTTACTTTTTCTTCATACTTGTTTGCTTGTTTGTTTGTTTCTGAAGAAGACTCTTGCTACGTAGTCCAAACTGATCTTGACCTCTCCATACTCTTGCTTTGCTGTGCCCACACTCCCAACCCTACTCTTTTATTTTTATTTGAAATTTGGAATTCATATTATAAAACTTGCATAGCATATATTCAGCTTAAGGACAACTAAACTTTACTGCTTAATGCTTCTTAACTGTTTTATAACTTTAACTGGCTTAATTCCTAATTTCAGACAAAAAAAACAAGACTGGAAGGATTCTGAAAAACAGTCCTGGGAGTGTCCATACTGAAATAGCTTTTCGGCAACTCAGAGGGATAAATCTCTCTCCTACTCTTTTATCACATCAGAATATTGCATCTACAACTACACAAACGTACCACCAGATCAAACAAGATGAAGGAAGGTAAAGCTCTCTGTGTTTTGTTAATATTCTTCACATTTTAAAAAAAACTGTCCAAGTTTGCTGGTCATGTATAAAAATAGTGACTATGATCATGTGCTGTTATATATTTACTTTGTTTAGAAAAAGCTCTTAGATAACATAGGACTTCTTTTCCTTCATACATGAGACCTTTGCCAATTATGATCTGCATCATAATTCAAAAGTTTAAAATGACAGTTAAGGTCCAATAACGTTCAAAAAAATGAAATGCTCACCAGTGAGGCAACACTGCAGTAATTACAGGGCAACTCCTTGTTATTGTTTTCTCTCGAATATGCAAAACACTTTACTTGCATTTTGAATAGCAAATAAATTCAAATCTCTGAAATTGTGAAGGCAAAGGATTCTATAAATATTCAAAGCTTTCCTAAAACTCCCATTTACCTTGCCTCTATATGAACGCACTGCTAGAGCCCTGCTTAATCTCAGTAAATCCCTAAATTCTCATTTGGCACCTACTCCACTGCAATGCACCTCCCTGCCTGAATTCCCAAGAACTGCCCACTCCCAACTTCTTTGTAGTTTGCTGCATGGGCTCCCTGGTTATAATCAGTTGTGTTTTGATGAATATTCAGGCTGACTCAGTTTTTGTTGCTGTTTGGTTTTGGTTTTGGGTTTTGGGTTTTGAGACAGGGTCTCCCTGTAGCTACAGGTGGTCTGGTCTGGAACTCACTATGTAGACCAGGCTGGCCTTGATCTCAAAGATCCACCTGTCTCTGCCTCCTGAATGCTGGGATTAAAGACCCTGCACCACCACACCTGGCCTGACCCCATTTTTAAATAGCCAAAATAAGATTATATCCTTCATATTGCCTTTTGGAAATTAAAAGCACATAAAATACAAAATTCTTCACTGCAGAATTATGTTGTTATCTGAACCATTAAGAAGTCGGCGCACACCTTTAATCCCAGCACTCAGGAAGCAGAGGCAGGTGGATCTCTGTGAATTCAAGGCCAGAGTTCCAAGACAGCTGGGATTACAGGAAGACCCTGACTCAAAAAGACCAAAAAAAAAAAAAAAGAAGTCATGATTATGTGATTCATAAGTACCTTATTTCTTATATAATTCCTGGGAGCAACTTTCTAATAATAAATTGAATATAATTGCTTGAAGAGATATAAGCATTAAGCATAAACCAGGAAACACGTCTTTTAGTAGTCATGCAAAAGCCAGTTGACAGTAGTCAGTAAAAAAAAAGTTACTTATATGGCTGAGGCACTTCAGTTCCATATGACAGCAATCCATCACCCTTGCTGAATTTGATTAATGTCATCTCAAACTTTTTGTATGGTTATTTTAATCATTTGGCTCAATTTCTGTATTATAAAATCACAAACCACAATATCACACAACACTTGAGGAAGATAAAAGTGACCTGACATGAAACAAATTCTAGAAATCCAAATGCCTACTTCAGTGTTAGAGTTAGTTATCAAGTCTTATCATGGCCTATCATGCTAAGATGTTAAGGGAGGTAATTTTAGGAAATAAGTGTACTTTCACTTGTAGAAACTACTCATTTAGACTTGTGTAAAATTATAATATGTCTCATTAAATAGAACCATTAGTAAGTTTTGCTAGTTGAGTTTTCCAGAGGTCTACACTAAAAATGGTTTTGAGATGCAAAAAGTGGTCATGAGTGCTCATTCTTATCTAACTACGTGGGCAAGCGGTCATTTCTAGCCTAAGAAGTAGAGCAGAGTCACACTACATATAGGTGTTGCTCATTGTGTCTATAGCCATACGATTTTACAAGCAGTCTTGGGTTGAAAAGAAGACATGTTCAAACTGAGTGGATAGTTTTGACCGTTAATAATTATATTTCTCTTGAAATAGAATTTTTAAATTATGTGATATTGTCTAAAACATCACAAATCAATCAAATATAGGTTTGAATTTGCTTGTTTGTTAAAGTTCTTTAAATTGATGACTAATGGGATAGAGATGTGACTCAGCTGGGAAACTGCTTACCTAGCATGCCTGAAGCCCTGGGTTCAAGCCCTAGCACTGCATAAATCAGGTGTGGTGACTCACACTTGTAATCTCAGCCCTCAGGAGACAGAGATAGGAGGAGCAGGAGTTCAAGGTCATTCTTGGTTATATAGTGAGTTTGATGCCAACCTGGACTATAAGACATCCTGTCTCAAAAAACAAAAAATTGATGATTAAGTTGCCAGTCATATTTTGATTTATTAAGTAGGCTATAAGATTCAGGAAATATTCCATGCTTAAAGTTCCATATTGCATATGTTTTTCATATTATTAATGTTCTTTGTGTAAAAATAAGGTATTTTTATCCAATTATTCATACCTTATATTCTATCTGGAAATAGTTTCAAGAGTATTTTGGAAACAACATAATTCCAATATGTATGCAGTAATTTCATATTTTATTCTTTAAATGATGTATGTTTGTAATTTTAATTATATAATATTTTTAATTTCAAACCTAATTACAGAATTTTTTTCTTTCCTTTTTTTCTTTTGTGTGTGGCAATTGTGTGGTTTTTCAGTAACTGCTACATTCAGTTCCTTTGTTCAAAATCCAACTATGCAATTCTCAGGACGCCCAGGAGGTGTCTTTGTTTCCCTTCAGTTCTGAGAACTGCCTTCATCAGTGTTGTGAAAACATTTTCTATTACTAAATTTGTTCCCTTTGCTTTTTGTCTTTTGTGATTGTGTATAAATGAATACCATACTTTTATAATAAAAAATGCCTTTTAAAATACTAAGAAAAATAAATGTAATAAGTTTTCACTGGAGAAAAATGTTCAAGAACAGAAAAATACAAAGAAAAAAAAAAGAAAACTTATACCACAACCATTTAATGTTCTGAGATATTTTCTTTTCTCCTGTGGATTTTTTTCATAAACATAATTTTTAATTCTTAAATTCATGTTGTTAAATTTTGGAATATTTTATAAATCTTCCTTTTTATTATATTTTTTGAAAAGTAATTTTAATATGTAATTTGGTAGTGATACTAAGAATAATAATAAACATGAATTTGGGCATTGTTAAATGCTGTACAGAATACAGTGAACATAGAAACAACCTTAATCACCTTTTAATCTAAATCACAGTAATTTTATATGAAAGCAATGAGGGGGTTGATTCCAAACATGATTTGGTACAGCAGTTCAAAATTCTCTTTTCTACCTTGACAGCAGATGTCACCAGCATGACTGATGCACAGTTCCCCTGGGACCATCTAGATAAGGTTAAGCTATTGGTTACATGTCATTCACAATGGCTATATCTCCATCCCATTCCCATTTAACAAATTAAATAAAATGTCATTGAATGTAAATGATGTTTTTATAGGAGTGATTGTAGATCTACTTTAATACGGGCCAACATTTTAAATTATTTATACTAATAGTCCTATGAAATCGACATAACGTGTACTATCTCTATAAAGAAAATGTGGCTTTAAAAATTAGCATATAACATATCTAATCATAATTTTCAACTCCAAATTCATTACTTTTTCAAATAAATGTGAATTTGGCAATTTGTGGTTGTGTGCTCTTTAATCAGCAGTATGCTTATGATGTAGCTCCTGTATGTAAAAACTGAAAACTGCTTCATTCTTTTCCAGTGTATTTAGTTTGGATAAAAAGCATGATTTCCATGGAAAATATTTCTTTGCTCTCAGGAAATATCTCGATAGATTTTTCATGCAGTCAGACGCATTATCACTTAATTTTCAGTTTCACAAACAACCTGTGAGAAATTAGCACGCTTTAATTACACAGTAGGAGCCCACTCTGCTGAACTGAATGTGGAGGATCAGGTCAATCTGATATCTATATATGAAGATTGCCTGTAATTATAATAATTGCTCAATAAGAATCTTATCACTCCTGTTTTTAAAGCCCTAAATTCTTCTATTGAATTAACTACAATTGTGAATATTTTTGCCAAAAATACACATTATGCACTCTATGCAAAGGTGTACACCGAGTGTGTGTTTATAGGCCCTAATGACTAGCTTTAAAATGATCCTATATATTAGTAACATGCATGGCATTACTTACCCATAAGCATCATTCATTATGAGAAGTGTTTACTGTTTTAAAACAATAGATCTTAATTGTGTTCTAGGCTTAAAACTTAAATTAAATATTGCTAACATAAGAGGAAGTCAATTAGTTTTTATGAGCAAGCACTTAAGGCCGAATTCCTTTGGTTACAAAGTGAATATGTTCAAATCAACTTGTATATGGACTAGAAACTGAATTTTCCAATGTCTCTGTAAAGAAACTAAAGATTCCAGACAGCTTCTAAGCACTTAACTAATTTCTGTTCATCTTTCTACACTTTCCTCTATTATTGAAATATTTCTAAAGAAAACCAGTTCTAAAATACAATTCGAATTCACAGCTGATTTTTTGGAACTAAGTTGAGCAGGAACAAATTTATTTTACTAAAAATATCTTCTATATATTTTTATTTTACAAAAATATTAATTATACTGTTACTATTTTCATTGTGAACTAATTTATCTTGTAAACTACCTTAAAAGACACATCTCAGATTCAATTTATGCATTTTAATGTAACATTTAATGATTTAATAGAAAACTGAAAATTTGCAATCTAAAACTAAAATAGCATATTTTAAAATTTTAGAAATATTTTTGAGAATATTAATTACCTGAAATTAAATTATTTGTCTTTTCTATTTTATTAGGCTTCATCTTAACTGTATGCTCTTTTCGATTCAACACAAATCTTATAATCAGCATTGATCTGTTCCACATCAGATACCAATGACTGTAGGCTGAGAATGTGGCTCGATGATACAGGAACTAGAGAAAGAGAACTGAATGTTAGAACAGAGTTTCTATTGTATTCCATCACTAAATATGACAGTATTTCTATACACTCCGAATAAAAAAGTTGCACAAGGGTGACATTTTGGTAAGTTAAATGAATTACATTTTGATCAAATGTGAGACTATAAATAGGTGTGAAGCATTTTTCACAAATAGTAAAATAAATAATTTTACAGTTAGCTTAAATATAAAAACACAATTCTATATTTTCTTCTGGTTTTTAATTTTATGGTTGTAATTAATTTCTAAATGCTTAAAGATATTTCATATCAGCAGTTGTTTGTCAATGTTACAAATAGAAAAAAACATTAGTAATGATCTATTCTGCAAACCATAAAAACAAAAGTAATACTTCAAAAAACTCAAGGTGGTGACATATAAAAAGCTGTGCATAATATTCATGACCTGTATGGTTTACAGCTTACTTATTATACAATGAGTTCATTTTTTTCCAGAAATTGTTTTTGATAATTTTAGTGGTTCCATCTTTAGTTGTTGCATAGTGCTCCCTCTTCCTTCCCTCCCATATTGTTTCACAAGCGTGTGTAAGAACAACCAAAAAAGACTAATCTGTTAAAAAAAAAAAAATCAATAACATTTTTAAATTTCCAATTATTTCTTATTCCTTCCTCTCAATTTGGCTTAAAACACATATTTACAAACACTGGTAGCCTAGTTTAACATGGCCTTTCATTTTATATGGAGTGCTTCAAACGAGTTCAGTCAACCTTAATGGTGCATTTTTAGTTAAGGAAATAAAATAGCGAGAAGTCAATTTGAGGTCGCAGATGAACAAGTGTCTTCAGAAAGAATAGGCATAAATGGGTTTAGAAAACAACGTAGAAGTAAAATGCAGGGCACAAGGCACTCAGGGAAGCCAGATACAATGGCAAGAGTAAAGTACTGCAGAGCTTTTTAAGCCACATACAATTGGAACAATGGACTTGATCCAACCATCTATGTTAAACTGTTAAAAGATAGGTGAAAAGCAAGCTGGAATTCTATAAAGAGTGTTGAGGAACAGAGAATGAAGAACTAAATCTAAATAGAGAGAGTGAATGCAGTCATTCAACAGGATGGAAATGAAGTCAGAATTGGTGTGTTGCCCTGGCTAATTTACCTTGTGAAGGCCTCTGTTCTGTTTTAGGTAGCAAGCCATTATTTACAACCAAATAGTATTTAAGCATTTGAATTGTGAAAGAAAATAGTGAACAGCTGGCATTCTATAGGCATATTCATATGGATTTACTGGTGCGAATAAAAGCATAACATGTAGGTCTCATAATTACTGTACATTATAACAGCCTTATTATAACAATCATACGTATGAACTTCTTGCATTCAAAAAAAGATACTAGAAAGAAAAAAAAAGATACTAGATTTAGTGGCAGAGGTGCAAGTGTACAGTCATACAAACTTGAAGCAGAAAACTGAAATAGATAATACACATTACTCATAGAACATGGAATTATTAACATTAAATGGCTTGTTTTTTTAACTAGTTGAAAATTGATCAGAAGACTTGAATATATTGGAAATTTTTCCTTAAATATATTCATGTATTTTCCTTCTTAAATAAATTTAATATTATCCTAAAAGAGGGCATTGAAAAATAAACTCTAAAATTTAAGCTGTTAAATATATGAAAAAGATGAAAGAATCTTACATCTACATTCACCCATCACCAACATCTTGGAGAAAATAATTATATCGAAATAGCTACCAGAAATAAACAATGTATCAATCAGTGGTTTGGGTTAAAAACAAAGGAAAATCACTTTAGATACAGCATATTACATGGTTCACTTAACAGAAAGGCTGGAAAATCAGACCTTTAGAATGAAACCTAAGGGAACTCGGTGACACATCAGGCAGGATTAAGTTTTTTCTTAATTAGCTTGCCAGTGCCCTGATGTTGTCCCAGACATAGTGAGTACTACAGTTAGTGCTCCTGGCCGTGACTGTGCTGGCTGCCATCAGAATGAACTGAAACTATTCTTTTTCTTAAAAAATATTTTTTTTAAATGTGTATGAGTGTATTTCCAGCATGTACCCATGTCATGCAATGCCCACAGAGGTCAGGAGAGAGCATCAGATCCCCTGGAACTGGAGTTACAATCTTGTTAGCGATCATGTAGGTGCTGAGAACTGAACCCGGGTCCCCTGCAAGAGCAGCCAGTGCTCTTAACCGCTGAGCCATCTCTCCAGCCCTGGAACCATTCTTGACTCTGTTTCCTAGCCTGTCTACACTGAAAGCCCCAGACAGATGGCCAGATGTAGACCACCTTCCAGAACCTTAGACCCTGAGTGAGAAGTGGTTAAAAAAAACACCCAAAATTTTCAACTTCCCTGGTAGATGTGGCCTGCCTTCCCACTAAGGCTCTCATGCTAGCAAGTTTCATAAAAGAAAAGGATTCAAATGTTAAGAAGCCAAAAGAAGACAAGCAGGCTGTACATTAAATGATATAAAATACTACAATGGATTGGGCAGGAGCACTGGTGATTAATAGATCTGGAATAAAAAAGAAGTTACTTCATTATAAAGTGGAAAAACATTGGCTTAGTGGACAGGAGAATTGTTGTTTTGTTCTGCTTAATTTTTCCATCCTCTTTTTTCAGATTCCTTTAGGAAATTCTATCTCAATGCTAAGAGGGACTACCAGTCACAAGAGTAGGCACACAGAACCTGCAATGGAGATATGGATTTAGGGAGCTGTTTCTTGGGTCTATTTCCCTGATTACAATTGTTAACTAGGTGAATGTGGCACAGGTCTCTTGCAGTCATTGACCCACCACCAAAAGAGTCTGGGGAATAAAGCAGCAAAAACAAACAGAAAATTTTGACAATAGTATCTGCACCTTCAAATGAAGTCTTACGGTGCACCATTTGATTTCCCATTTACATAGCCAGTAAGTTTTAGAGATGCAATTGCTGTCAACAACCAGAAATGTTCTTAGTGCAATGCATGAACTCAGTCTAGGGGGTAGGAAGTCAGTATCACTTCTATTTTGACTCTCAATTGTGGTAATTTGAGGAAATATTGTTCAAGACAAGAGAGGGGTAGTAAGGATATAAATTTATAAAGTTTATTATTCTTAAAAGTAAAGAAAATGGAACTTCTCTTAGGAACAAAAGTACTATGGTATGAGAAATATAAGTTATGAAAGTAATAATTTCTTGAGAATGTAAAACCATCCCCAAAACAGGAATATAAGACATGTACACACACACACACACACATGCACACACACGTGTATATGTACATATATATATATATACATATATATACATATGATACTATACAGGAAATTTATGTTTATCTGAGGTGTATGTGCATGTGTGTGTGTGTTGGTTTATGCGCCTGTATGCACACATGTAGGGTCCAGAAGATGCTCTGTGTCCTGTTCGATCATTTTCCATTTTATTCCTTTGAGAATGGGTCTCTCACCAGCAGTTTCTAGTGAGTGTCCTGTTCTGCTCCCCATCCCACACCAGTACTAGAGGTCCAGCACCTGCAACAATATACAAAATATGATTTTTTGGCATAATGATTACAGATTTGATAAATACATTTTATATCTCATAATAGCGATGAAGATTATACAAAAGCTATTAAAACAATTATACTATACAGGAAATTTATGTTTGGTAAAAGAATTTCATGAGAAGGAAGAATAAATGTTTCATACAATTTGTTGTTCTTATTTTTTATTTTGTTTTGGTTTGGTTTGATTTTTGGTTTTTTGAGACCAGATCTCACTATTTAGCCCTAATTGGCCTGGAGCTCACTAGGTAGACCAAGCTGGCCTCAAACTCTTTAGGTAGCAGAGGATTGCCTCGACTTCTAATCCTGCTGATTCTGCTTCTTGAGTGCTGGCTGTCACCTTATCTAGTTTATGGAACCCAAGGCCTCCTGCATGTTCCATAAACACTCAACTAACCAAGCTACATCCCTAGTCTTATCTTTGCCATTTTGTTTTTGTAAATTGTGATGAAACAAACATGAAGTTTACCATTTAAGTTATGCTAAATGTACTATTCAGTGGTTTTAAGTACATTCACATTACAACCATCACCATCACTTATCTTTAGAATTATTTTATTTTACAAAACTCAAAACTTTGTATCCATTAAATAATGACTCTCCTTCCTATATCCCTGGTAACTGCCATTTTGCTTTTTATCTTATGAATTTGACTACCTCATATAAGAGTAATCATACAATATCTATATAATAAATTTGTGATTGGCCTATTTCACTAAGCATGCTTTGAGGTTTAACTACCATGTTATAGTATGTGTCACAGTTTCCTTGTTCAATAACTAATAATCCATATATATGTATATATATTATATATATGCCAAATTTGGTTTAGCCATTCACCTACCTTTTGGTCATTATAAATATTGTTTTTGTGTGAACATGTGTTTACAAATAGCTACTTGAGTCCCTGCTTTCAGTTCTTTTGGGTAAATACTCAGAAATGGAATTTCTAGATCATATGATAATTCTGATTTTTTTGAAGAGTCAATATATTTCTCACAGCATCTGTGCCACTTCATAATCCCATAAATGTTATAGTTCAGAACCATTTTTTTTTTGTGTGGGGGAGGTTCCTGCTTACATCTCACGGGCTACAGTTCATCAGGGAGCTCAAGGTATGAACTCAGGGCAGGAACCTGGAGGCAGGAACTGGAGCTCAGGCCATGGAAGAACACTGCTTATTGGCTTGCTCCCCTGGCCCCTGCTCAGAACCGTTTTACATTAAAATATTATATTATTTCAGAATAATGTGTGATACTTAGAAACCAGACATCACAATGATCTTTTAAAGTTGCACCAAGTCATGATGATAATAAAATTGTCAGTTAAAATTGCTCCATTTTCTCATTTGCATATTTTTATAGAATTATAACACTTGATACAAATTTTTCACTCTATATATCTAAGTATTTTCCATAGTATTAAAAAGATAACATAATTATCATTTTAATCTATGTTTTATGTTCAACCAAAGAAAAACACTATAATTTTCATTGTAAGTAAGCCCAATAAACTCACTGGTTTTTCAAAAAATATAAAAATAAAAACACTGTAATTTTCTTAATCATCAAAGCACACCACATTCAAGTTGTTTCCAATTTTCTAGTCTTAGATGTGTGTAATAAACACATTTATGCATAAGTACTTCTGCCTTTCAATGATTCCCACAGGAAAGTGTCAATCAGTTGAAATAGCATGCGTTTTCGACAGTTGCTGATATCTATCGTTAAATTTCTTTCTAAAGTTCTTAATGATTTGCATTCCTCATCCATTCTCAGCATCCTAGGAGATGCTGTTACTCTTGTGCGAGTCACCACTCCTCTAATTTAGTATCACCTAATAAACATAAAATAAATAGATGTGCAACTAACTTCTCAAGCTTTGTGTTAGCAGGTAGATTTGATCTCTGTTTATAGCACTTACAATCAAGCAGGAGGTACAAACGATAGTCACCTCACCATAATTGAAGTTCAATTATGAGCATCTAAGCTCCGCATCTAAGCTCATCTTCTTCATTTCTTTTTTATTTTAAATTTTACACTCACTAAATGCCAATATTTTTAAGTTAAATGTATCTATCTGCTAAATTGGTTAGCACAAAATTTTGCACATAGTATGCTTCGATATATATCTCAAGTTAAATTTAATATGCTGTTTATTTTCTATTTATTTTCTAAGAATAATTTTAAAGAATCATAATAAAAAGTAAATCATATATGCATTAAACTACACACTACAAGGATTCCCTTTTTATGTTAAAATAGTGAAATAAAATTAGCAGATAAAAAAAAGCTTTGTAAAACTACCTTGGGAGTCAAGGCTGTATCCAATTCTACCCAGACTGTAAATTATAATGGAGATGTTGCTAGAACCATCAAACTCTCCCAAAGCAATCTTCAAGGCTAATCAACATGGACAATCACTCTTTTCATTTCTATAGCAATAACAAAAATTTAAGCAATATCTTGTGATTGGAGTTGTCATGAAAATTGCTTAGTTGGAGGCCTTATTTTAAAATGCAACAAGCTTGAAATATTAAATGCAATTTGCCATGCAGCTCAGAGAAAGAAATGAGGCATTTTTCCTAATTGTTTCTGATTGGAGCCTGATAGCTCTGGCACATCCTCGCCTTCAAAATCATCTTTGAGAGCTTCTTCATCTTTGACCACTACTTTTAGTCAAAAAAGAGGCTAAAACAACATCATTTTACTATTATGAGGATAAACCTTCACAACACCCACTTTATCATTTCTTTTAATTGACCTTTAAAGAAAAAAACCCTCAGTAGGTAAATTGTTGGTTCTTCATGAATTCTAATTAAGGTGGCACATTAGTTGATGTCAATATTGACAGAAATCACTGTCCCAGGAAAAGTGGTCAATACTAAAGTTAGCAGAGTTTATGTTTCCATTAAGAAACATGTTTTGTTTTGGTTTGCTTAGCAAATAAATAAAGCTCACTTTTATAAGTAGGTTATTTAGAAAGTTTAGGCATTAAAAAGTTTCTTGCATAAAAATAAAGTTTTACAAGTCATCTTTATTCCTATCTGTAAACCTTACCAGTTTAACATAAAAATAATACAAGAGCAGAAACAGAGTTATGTGGAAATTAGAGATGTTGACCAATCTCTTAATATTACCAAACAGACATTATTCTGAAAAGTCTGGAGAGTTTAAGTGACTTGCCCAATGTCAAATGATCAATCTCTTGTAGGCACATAAAGTACAGCTCAGACATCAATATTAACTATGCTTTCTATAGTGCTATGAAAATCATTATATTTTTCTGTCATGGGTAAAATATGTTTTTCTAAAATTTCTTTCATTTTAATATGGAGTAAAGATCTTGTGCTAATTTATCAACACATACACAGACACATACAGAAACACATACACACACACACACACACACACACACACACACACACAGTTACTTAGTTCATGTTTTGGTAAGAAATGAAGAAAATACTGGTCTAGTAAATGAAGACCATGCTGAGAGATGAATGCCTTCAGGTGGGGCTGCTTTTGCACATGAATGGAAAGAGCCATTTTTCTTAGGAGGAGGAAGTCATGGATGGTCTATAGGTGCTAATTCAAAACAGGGAGAAAATCGGCTTAAGGCTTTTGTTGTTCTTAGAAATTGTTCATTAATTCTTAAGGTGAGTGCTTTTCAGCCTGTGCATCAGAAGAAAACAAAATAAAGATTCCAACTGGAAGAGTTCATGTGACATTTAAGTATTTTTAAGATGTACTGAACTATAAAAAATTATTTGCTGAGAAAGGGCTTGGGTAGAGTTTCCATAAGAAGAAATGTAACCTAGGCTTTCACAGCTCACTGTGCTACCCAGAGTACATGTGGGCACACCCGCAACACGCTAACAAGTGACTCAGAGAGCAAGTTGTAGAAGCAAGAGTACAGGCTTCTATGATAAATTATAACACTAAAATTTTTTATTTGATATTCACAGTATGGAAATGAGTATTTTTTAATTACATATATTAAGCAGGGCATATATGCCCTTAAAAGAAACTTTCTTTCTAAAATTTTCTCTTTTCATTATGTGATGACACAATACAGAGTTCACAGGGAAGAAAAATACATGAATTGGTTTTATATAAAAACCACTAATAAAAATGATTCATTGTAATGGCAAATGCTTTTAATGTCAGTACTTGAGAGGCAGAGGCAAGGGGATCTCTGTGAGCTCAAAGCCAGCCCTGGTCTATATAGCAAGTTCCAAGCCAGCCAAGGCTACATAGTGAGACTATGTCTCACACAAAGAAAAGCATTGTTTCTTAATACATAGCTATCTATATAAATAACTACATTCTTGTACATGCTATTCTTCAACTGTATATATATTTTCTACTATTCACAAATATTAGAAAACTATGTAAAAACAAGAATCTAGTATTTGACTTGGAATTCATAAATAGAATTTCAAAATAGTTATTCCAATATTTATCTCTGTACATTGATTTTCATTCAAACTAAGAGCCTAAAAAGACTCGCCAACAAAATTGGCATAAATTGTATTAAAATTATTGTACTTTAAATTATATTGCTAGAGAGAAATCACATGTAAAAATTTCTTCCAATAATACTTAGTCATTTTTTGGCTTAAAAAAACAAGATTCCAATGTATTTTACTTTGTCTATCATATGGAACATATAATTTACATATGCAAAAATGTTTTAATATATGCATTTCTGTATATAATAGTTGATTTTATATATATGCTAAATATATGGATCTCATATGCAACACTGGAAAACTAGTAAGTTTGAGAATGTATACATATTATTCAGAAAATGGTCTCATTTACTATAAAATGAACTAATTTTAAGGAGTTCAGAGGATGGCCTGTGGACATAACACTACAGTGGTCCAGGATCTAAGCAATCTCTGATTATCAACAGCTCCCAGTTTACTGGTGTACCAAATAATATACAGTAATTTTCAACAATAATATATAGCACCAAAAATAATTGTAGAACTTCTCTCCCAACGAAAGCATCAATATAATTTCTTTACTCCTGGAAGCTACCATGTTCCAAATTACTTTCTATATAAAGGTACCATTATGAAGACAAAAATCCACAACGCCTTTTTATCGATGACACAGTAGACAAATCATTTAATAGCTTGGTGAGATTTTTAGAGTATTTTTGTTAATTCTTATTTACATTTTTATGATTTGAAGATTACAAATTTTGTTAAGAAATTTTACTAGCAGTGCAAACATGAATAAAGTAGATATTCTCCTTCTCCCCACCCCAGCTAACCTCCAGAGGTTAAGGTCTAGCATAGTTTATATCTCCCTCAGAAAAAACCATACACAAAGTGAGATACTGGCCGAGTATGGTGGTGCACACTCTTAATCCCAGTACTTGGGAGGCAGAGGCAGGTGGAGCTCTGTGAGTTCAACACCACCCTGGTCTATATAGTGAGTTCTAGGCCAGCCAGAGCTATGTAGTGAAACCCTATATATAAATAAATACATAAATATATAAATAAATAAAAATAAAAGTGAAACTTTGCGATTTACTGCTTTTCACTTTACTAACAATTCTATGTTCTCTTTTTACACCTGTGTTCTCTTTCTGAACAATTATATGAATCAAATGTCCAGTAATGATAGCTCTTTAAAAAAGTCAAAAAAACTCCTAAACTCTTGAGCTGGATGTGTGGCTCATACCTGCAATTCCAGCATTCAGGAGGCTAACATGGGCAGAGTGCCAGGAACTGAAGGCTAGCCTGAACTACAGTCTGTCTGAAAAGAAAAGAAAACACTTTAAAAAATAAAATTTTAGGCCGGGCGTAGTGGCGCACACCTTTAATCCCAGCACTTGGGAGGCAGAGACAGGAGGATCTTTGTGAGTTCGAGGCCAGCCTTGTCTACATAGTGAGTTCCAGGACAGCTGGGGCTACAAGGAGACCCTGTCTCAAAAAATAAATAAATAAAATAAATTTTGATCTTTGAAGTTATTGATGTCATATGACAGCAAAATTTAAGAGCTACCCAAGAAAATGTAAAACTCTTGATTGTAACAAAATCTGAAAAACTATCTTTTTAACTCTGTAACACTTCCCAACAGAAAGTTCTGTAAAAATTTCAGAAGTATAAAATATATCTTACAGGAAAGCTTAAAACCAACTATGTCAAAGCTATGATTATATTATCCATTGCTTATTTCATGGTTGTATTTATGTTTATGGGACATGAACTTTTTTATACCAAAGGATGTTTTAATATAAAATGTGTCTTTGAAACTTGTTAACTCCCTGTCATTAAACATTCTTATAACTCAAAGTCACACAATTCACATGCCTGTGAACATGGTGAGACAATCTAAAATTTCTACCTATCACATGATCATTCACATGATCTTTTTGAAGTATGTGTATCAGGAAAGTAACTCAGTTGCTAGAGTGATTGCTTATTACGCACAAAGCCCTGGGCATGATCCCCAGCACCCAAGTTTGTTTGGCACATGCCCGTAATTTCAGCACTCAAGAAGGTGGAGACAAGAGGATCAAAAGTTCAAGGTCATCCTCAGCTACATAGTGAGTTGGAAATCAGTCCATGTAATACATGAGGGCTTGTCTCAAAAATAATAAGCCTATCACAGTCTGTGATAGAAAGCATGGAAGAAATCATCATATATGTAGCCCTTTTCTTTTTCTAATGGCTTTCTTCCTTGGTTATCTTTTTACCTAACCCTTACCATTCTCTTCCTTGACTTCAACCATTCTCTTGAGTTCAACTGTATTTCTAACTGGATATGTGTACATGAATATCTCATGAGTCTCTCAAACATATGCCAAACTAGTTTCATTCTTCTCAAAACTATTCTTCCTCATTAGCTTATTTATTTATTTATTTATTTATTTACTTATTTATTTTTGGTCTTTTTGAGACAGGGTCTCCCTGTAGCCCTAGCTGTCCTGGAACTTACTATCTAGACCAGGCTGGCCTTGAACTCACAGAGATCCGCCTGCCTCTGCCTCCTGAGTGCTGGGATTAAAGGCGTGTGCCACCACGCCCGGCTTGCTTATTTATTTTTGGTTACCTCAAACCTTGTGTGGACATGGAATGTGATGTCTGGATTCATTTTATTCTTCGAGTCACCTTCATCCCCTCTTTTCTCCCACCCAACCACTTGCCATTCTCAGGATTGTACTTCCATGCCTGAGAAGCTCAGTGTTCTAATGCCCCTCATGTACCCTGTGTCCTATTATTTTTTAAGTTTTGCCTCTCTTCATCCCGTTATTCCTTAAACTGCAGCTCTGCATTATTTTAAGTGCCCTATGCCCCTCAGGTATGATTACCATTATACCATTACACAAAAACACATGTCATGATTTCATGTGAATCAGCAAGGTAGTTGTCCTAGTTTGGTTTCTCTGTTGTGTGATTAAACACCATGAGGAAAAGCAACTTGGGGAGGAAAGGTGTTATTTGGCTTACATGTCCTGATCACAATTTATCACTGAAGGAAGCCAAGGCAAGAACTCAAGCAGGGCAGGAACCTGGAGGCAGGAGCTGAAGCACGGACCATGGAGGAACACTGCTTACTGGCTTGCTACCCTTGCCTGTGCTCAGCCTGCTTTCTTACACAACCCAGGCCCACTTGCCCAGGGTTGGCACCACCCACAGCTGTCTGGGCCCTCCTACATTACTCAACAATCAAGGAAATACTTCACAGACATGCCCACAGGCTTATATTATGGAGAAAAATCTCCAGTTAAGGTTCCCTCTTTCCCCGTGTGTCAAGTTGACAACTGAGGTTGTCCAGCGCAGTAGTAGAAAACAGGTGGATTGTGAAGCAATTCTGACATGGACTCAATTCTAGACTTTGAGTTTTATGAAATTCAGATTCCTATATTTGAAATGAAAATAGCAAGAACTACCTCATGGGGTGAACGTTAAATGAGGTTCATAAAAGCATTTGAGTCTGTATGTCCTAAATATTTGTAAAATGAACTAATAAATTTTCTCTACCTGGACTATCTTCTGTATCACACCTTCATCCAGGTAACTGCTTTCCTTTTAAAACTAGACTACAGCTATCCTTCATTTCCTCCGATATGTGTGCTACTTCTGTGTTCCTGTAGCTTCCAGGGCAGATCTATTTATCATGCATTCGGTTAGCTAATGTCTTTGTTCATCTCCAAAGTAATATTTGATAAGCCCCTTGAGAACCATTTTTTATCTGAATTCATATCTACAAGAACTACAAGAGCCATTGTGACTCCTGGTATTAAGAACCATTATTTTATAAATGTTGAATGAATATTTTTATCTACAAATAGGTTAAAACATACCATAAACTACTACATTTATTGTAAGACAGTGCAAGGCTTAGATATATTGGAAAAACAAAAAAGATATCAGGGCTGGTGAAGTGGCTCAGTGATTAAGAACACTTGCTGTTCTTTTAGAGGACCTGGGTTTTGTTCCAATGCCCTCTTCTGGCCTCTGTGGGCACTGCTTGCATGTATGTAGCATAGCCTCTACATAAAGGCGGAATTCAAACAATAGGCACTATTAGCCAGTTACTATGCCAAATTATTTAGAGCTACTTGATTTAATTTAATCTATGTAACTCTTTGTGGGTTAAATTATCTCATTAGTTCTATTTTACAAGACATGGAAACTGAGGAACAGAGAAATTAGGCAACCCCAAATCACATAAGTGATCAATGGTGATGCCAGAATTTGGCTCCTGGTTTCCTGACTCTCAACACCTACTCTTGTCTTCAGACTTCTTAGCAGTAACTGATGTTTCAAAGATACTTACTTATGGGGGCGCAGGGATCTCGGGGCACCAGCTGCTGGGCATGGCACCGGTCTCCTGCATGCACCTGGGGTGCGGCGGGTCCCGCACCACGTCGCTGTGGGTCTCTGCTACCGGGGCTGGCCCAGTCGGGTTCCGTCCCAATTTCCACCGTGCACTCCCTCGAGATACGAAATCCACCGGCTGCTGGATCACGTGGGGATGTGTGAGGATGGCGAAAGCTGGATTTCCGTGAGTCGATGACGGAAGATAGCGCCCCCCGGGGAGACTGGATCGTAGGCAGTAAGACACAGGACTCAGCTCAGTCAGTGGTACAGCCCCTTTATTCAGTGACTCAGCTTGACTCCAAGTCTTAGTCATCCAGCTCCGATTATTGAGGGAAAACCAGTATACTTTATACTGTGGGGGTAGTGGTAAAAGCCTTAGCTGATAGGTACTTTTAGGATGCCTCATTTACATGTGGTGGTGGGCTCCTGCCAGGCTGCCAGACATTGTCTGAAAATCACACAGGAAAGCCTGGCAGTTTCAGAGCCAGAGGCCATGTTTATGGTAGGGCATCTGTGGCGGTCACTTCACAGATGAGTCAGGAAGATGCTGGGAATGCACCCTGCTGATAAAAGGAGTCTCTGCATTTGAATCCAAGCCCGTGGGCTTTCCAGACATGGAGAAACTGCTACTTTACACAGCAGGAGTCCCCAACACTTATTGTGGTACTTCTGACCTATGATGACCAAAGACAGGAGCCTTATGATAGAGCACATTTCCTCATCATCTCTCCGACTGTGAAGATAGTGAACTATGAAAGATTCTATCTGCAAATGGTGTCTTTAATGACAAGTATTTGTACATCATTGTTACTGCACAGGGTTTTCCAATAAACTACAATTTATGTGAAATAATTTATCTTTTTAAAGTAAGTCGTGATTTTTTTTAATATTAGCATAAAAATTTTATCCCATTATATTCCAAAAGCCTAAATGGTTAACCAAACCATTATTTAATGTATAGGCTAGAGAACAAAGCAACATATTTATAGTTTATATTTTTTTAAATTTTTATTTTATGTGTATGCCCACGTGTAGGTAAATGCACCCATGTCATGCAATGCCCGCGGAGGACAGAAGAGGCTGTCAGATCCCCTGGAACTGGAGTTATGGATAGTTGTTAACTGCCATGTGGGTGCTGGGATTCAAACACGGGTCTTCTGCAAGAACAACCAGTTTTCTTAACCGCTGAGCCATCTCTCCAGTCCCCCATAGTTTATATTATTAAGTTTAAGTTAAGAGCCAAATGAGTCAGTCCTCAAGCCACTTAGGATTCCCAAATGTGTAAGAATGATAGAATACCAATCATAGAGAAACACAGGTTCCCTGACACCAAAACCTGGCTTTGAAATTCCCTTATATGGAAGAAAGAGAGATAAATAATGCTCAGATGGTCTGAAATAACATAGGGAACTATATTATTTCATAAGCTTACTTAAAATACAAATATAATAATTATGTAAGTGAATGCATATAATTGATGGCAATATAACAAAAATCACAGCACAATGCAAGGGAAACTTCCCTTTATGGTATTGGACAGGGTAGTCCAAGAGACTCCCAAAGTAATACAGCTATTACCATAGCCCCTTTAGTTGACTCTCAGAACTTGAAGGTAAGATCCTATTGTTGAAGACAGACATAATTCAGACACAGGACTTGGAAGTTGGACTTGGAAACCTCCTCCCCAAAGACTAGCTTTAGTCGTATCAGATGATAATATGCAAGCTGCCAGAGGAGAAAAACCAATCAACCCTCCTACCCAGCTGTAAAGTCTACAAACCACACCAAAGCTAGTCCAGCAAACTATCTCTATTGGTGCAGGAGTGGCACTTTTATCTTGGGGGTAATAACAGCTGTCTAGTTGGGCTTAAGTTCCACTCAATGGGAGGGAAATTATGTATGGTACTGTAAACATAACCAAGTACACATGGATGGAGAGGTCATAGACCCTAGAGAAAAACCTGCTTCCTTAGATCAGTGTATTTTGTAACTATATTCTAAATACACATGCTTATAGTCACAGACAAGTGTAGCTCTCACCAGTCATCAAAGAAGCTTCTTTTTGCACTAGATGGAGACTATTACAAAGTTACACAACTGATGAAAATGCAGTAAGCCAATGTGTGCTCTCTAGCCCCAACTGATACATTTATAATGCAACCACTACACCTAAGGCTCAGAGCAGAAGAGCCAGAGAAACAAAACATCAGCTGCTAGATAGTACATTGAGATATGATCAGGAAACTGTACCCACAAAATATCCACAATATGGTTGCCTAACAAGACTTGCATATTGACAAAACCAGTTGACATGCCAATGTGGAAGGGGAAATGACATAGGATCCCACCTCTAGATGAAGGCACTCAATGGATGCTGAGGGAGGGAGGAATAATTTTTCCCTGGACAAAGACCCTGATAGGTTATCTAATTCCAAGTGTTCAGCCCTAAATTCATATACACAGGAACACCACTAAATGGAATCAATGCATTACACACACACACACACACACACACACACACACACACACAAACACACAAAATAAGACACAAAATTGAATGGGAGTGGGGGAAACATGGGAGAAATGGAGGGGGAAGTAGAAGGGGCAGAGGAAAGGATATAAATACAATATGCATGCATGAAATTCTAAAAAAAAAGTTACCAAACATACTACCCTGAAGGAATTGATGAATACATTTCACTGGCTTCCTGTTTGATTGTCCAAAGGCAATAATAGGGTTGTATTAGTTACTTTCTGTTACTGTGATAGAAACACTAACCAAAGCAACTTATAGAAGAGTTTGAGCTTATGGTTCCAAAGGGGCAAGAGTCCACATGGCAAGGAGGCCTGGTGGCAGAGGTGGCTGGAGGAGGAGCAGAAGCTAGGCTCTACATATTCAAGCAGGCACAGGAAGCAAGAGAGTAACTCAAAATCTGGCAAGGCTTAAGAACTCTCTAGGCCCCAGTGACAGGATAGCCACACTTCTAAGACCTCCCAAAACAGCACCACCACCACTAGGGACAAACTGTCCAAATACTTGGGCCTCTGGGGGACATTTTCATTCAAACCACCACAAGGGTTCTTTTCCCATTTGCAATGAAGGTGTTCATATGCTTCAAGAAAAGGAGGCTTATAACTCATGTTTGTGCTAGCTATTAGAGCTATGCATACACAACTTGTTTTATAGAAAGGAACTAGGAAAATTAGTCTTAGGTTTCTGGGACATTTGGTTTCTGAGTCCATCATAAAGGTAAAGACCTACTGTGAACAAGGTATGGGAAATTGTAGCAAAGACAATATATCTCAATCTTCCTTTGACTGGTAAATAAGAAACTTACCAAACTTATTTCCCTGAAGTAAGTTCATATGCTTAAAGGAACTCATAACTAAAGAAAAAATTCCCTTATGTAAGTCTTTAAATCAGTTGTGATCATAGTTAAACTTTTCAGGAGTTATCTTGAGGCTGCTCAACTGGCAATGTGGAATGTGTCCAGAGCTTCATATAAGGGTGAAGAAGGAAGGTAGTGGGTGCTGATGATATGGGTAAGTTTTTAACAAGGATTTTGAGGTTAAGATTCCTGGATCTGAAATGAACACTACACTTATTTTGCACTAAGAAATAGTTGGAACACAAGAGCTTTGCCTTTATTAATAAAACAAGTACCTGAGTAACATATTTCAGTGATGGGCATTTTGATTCTCGGTACCTATGAATGCAGCTCATGAAAAAAATACAATAAAGAGGTGATTCCACATAAGGCACACCTTGTAGATACTTTGTGTTTAGTTCCAGAGCATATCAATAAAGCATATATCAAAAAAATGAGTGGCAAATTTTTCAGTTCCCCCAAACATAAAGTTGTATCTACCTTATCTTTCGTAAGTGTAAAACAGCATTATACTTCAAAAAACCCAAATGTACATACTTTAAGAAATACTTTACTGGAGGGCTGGAAAGATGGCTCAGTGGTTAAGAGCACTTGTTGCTCTTCTAGAGGACAATTCTAGTGTTCAATTCCCAGCATCCCATCAGGCAGCTCACAACTGCCTGCAACTCTAGTTCCAAAGGATTCGACATCCTTTTTTGGTCTCACTGGATATCTGCACTCCAGTATACAAACCCATGCTCAGAAACACAATATACACATTATTTTAAATACATTGTAAAGAAATACTTTGTTTAAAAATTGCTAATGAGCCTTTAGTGAGCTATCTTTTTGGTGATGGAGGGTCTTGTCTCAATGCTGATGGCTGCTGACTAATCAGAGTGGTGACTGCTAAAGGTTGGGCAGCTAAAGGTTGGGTGCGTTGAGGGACCCTGCTGCTAAGGTTGCAGTCCACCATGTCTGGATAGCTCTAAGGGGCTCGGCACTATATGGAAGGACTCCTTTTCTCAGCAGGAGCCTCCTGTTCTCTGCCTGACTTACCTGGAAAGTGCCACCAAGCACGGATGCCTAACCTTATTTGGAACATGACCTTTGGCATAGTTACCTGCAATAAAACTGCCTCCAGGTTTTTTCTATAATTAGGCATTGCCTTATAGTCGGATAATAGGATCCCCCTACCACATGTAAATAAAGCATACTGTGAGCATCTATCAGCTGAAGCTTTGGCTGCTGCCTTCACACTATATTTTCCCTGACCCCCACTGAATAAATGGAGCTGTATCACTGAATCTGACTCCCTGAAAGGTCTTTTCTGTTGTTCTCACTGGCCATCCTGACCTGTTCGTCACTTCTGCTCCCTTTGTCCTCATGGATCAGTGGCCAATGGCCCATGAGGGGAGGGAGAGACCTACAGCTGGTGCCCGAATGTGGGGCTCCTGGAATGTGCAGAGTTTGTGAGTAGCCCCTCTCTCCAAGAGGGTAGCAGCAGCTTTGCCTTGGCCATCCCACCCTTGAGGATCAGCAGTCTCTCCTCTTTTTCCTCCTTTTATTTGTGGTCTGAGTCTTCGCGTGGGACCATTAAAGATGAAGGAGTAATTGAGGCTTTCTGATCAGGGCTACCCCCTGATGTTAGCCAAAGGCTCTTAGTCCTCTGAATGGAGCCTGACTGCCCGCCCAGGTGTAGACAAAGACCCCCTATCTATACATCTTTCTAATGCAAAAACTGGTCACCCAATGACCAGTTAATTGTGCTTATAGCCAGTCACTGGATCTCTTAAATTTGCAGACAGGCTTGCACTGTGGACTAGGTGGAATCACCTGAGGCTTTCAATCCCAGGTGTGTTCCCCTAGGAATCAGCGTTTCACCCCCCTTTCCTTTTCTATCTTGAACAACACCCCTACGAACAAAATATCCCCAAAGTTCTAAGGGGTTTTCACACAAGCATTGCATTCAACTTCTAAGATAACAAACTTCCTTATCTGTTTTGTTATCTCACCCCCAGGGCACTCAGGCTCAAGCTAAACCAGTTAGGTGAGAATTTAAATTGACCTGCCTAGAGAAAAAGGCACTCAGGCTCCAAGCGCCCCATAAAGTAAACAAAAACAAAGGATTTAAAGTGGCAGGTGGCCAAGGAACAATTAGTGAATTTAAGGTGGCTTGCACCATAGACAAACAGAAAAAAGATTTTAAAGGCCATTTTTTTTCCTGTAAACTTTCTCTTACGGAAGGGGCTTGTCCGAGAGGACTGCCCCACATGGAGGGCTTTCTCCTCTAGTTCTCCATGCCCCCACAGGCTTCCCAGTGAGAATTTAAATTGACCTTCCCTGTGACATAAAAGGAGGGGCAGGGGGAGTCTCTCTCTCTTTGCTTTACTTTCAGTTAATGCCTTTGCGAAGGTCTGGATGTGGTTTGCGGGCAACTGAAGCTTCTAGGTCGGGGCAAGTCCCTGATATTGGCTGAAGGCCCCCTGCCCTCTTTCCAGACCCCAACAGACTGACTGGGTGTAGGCAATAACCTTTACAACTATCATAAAAATCTGGTAATGCAGCAACGAGTTAAAAGTCACAAGGATGGTTGCCAGTTTCTTAAATCTGCAGCTAGGCTTGTGTTTGTCAAAACGTATCAATCCCCCGTGGCAGGCTGCCTTGGGAACATTGAACACCACTGACAACACTTCCTTTCTTTTCCATAATGGGGAATTCAGCATCACCCCAAAAAACCCTCCAAATTTGCTCCCTTAGAGCCCTACTTAAATCAAGAGGACTTAAGATTTCCCAAAAGGAAGGCTCAAAATTTTGGAATGAAGTATTTCAATTTTCACCCTGGATCCTGTCGGCAGACATTTCTGACCCAGAGGTCTGGACCCATGTTGCCTATCTGGCTCATAAAAAGGAAACCCAAGAAAGACACCATTTGCCCCTTTCCTTCCTCCCCATAATAGCTGCCATCCAACAATGCTTAGGAAACCCACCCAAGCCTGAGGAGGGAGGATTTAGTAGCACCAGAGGATAATAAAGGGGAGGGTTCAAATAAAGAAAAAGACCCTAAATATTGTTCAACAGTAGATTCAACAGCCCTAAAAAATAAAAAAAATCCTGAAGATTGCCAAGTAACAGATTCAACAGGCCCAAAAATAAAAATTGATCAAGTCAGATAAAAACCACCCATCAAAAAAATAACCTTTACCCCTCCTCTCCCCCCATGAATCCTCATGGACTGAGGAAGACACAGACCCAGATGTTAAAACCCAGAATTCAAAAACATTCAAAGATTCCCAGATGATAAAATCCCTCCCCCTTCACCACCAGTGCAACCATCTGTGGCGCCACTCCCCACAGCCATTGAACCGCTCTGTAATCTCAGGGATAATGGGAGTTATTGCCCCCAGGATCCTCAGCCACAATGGCTTCAGGACCCAAAAACCCCACCTGTAGAAGCCTTCCCCGTTAACCTACAAATAACAAGACAATGCCCACCGGCTTGGTACCCCCTCCCAGCAGCAGACTTAAAAAAACTATGCCAAGCTGTCCTCAAGGATGGGCTCTATGCTCCATGGACCAAATCAATACTACAAACCTTTAAAACTACCCTCCTAACCCCCCAGGACTAGAGAGATATCTGTAGATCCACCCTCCCCAGTCTATTATTTGTACAGTGGGAGGCTTTATTTAGAGATGAATGCCTGATGCAGGTTAAAAGGAATGACATACATAATTAACAACTAAGACCACTACAAGGGCAAGATCCACCACCTGGATTCATAGATTGGAATTATGATCAACTGTTCGGTCAGGGCAATTTTTCCACAGGAATCTAGCAGGCTGTAATTCCTGCCGGCTGTTTTGAACAGGTCTGCTTATATGCACTACAGGCCTGGGACCACCTAACCCCCTTGTCCACAGGGCCTGGAGAGACCTCTTCATTAACCTTCCTAAAGCAGAAACCAACTGAAACCCTCCCAGACTTTATACTAAGAGTACAGGCCAGTTTAGATAGAAAAATAACAGACCCTACAGCCAAAGCAATGCTTTTAAACAACCTTGTCTGGGACGGGATGACCCCTGAGAACAGAAAAGCATGCCAGGGACTAAAAAATGAACATTATGACAAATGGATTGTGGCCACCCATGACATTGGAACTGCCACATACCAGGCCTCCTCCCTTGCCCAGGTCTTTGTAGCTGCAACCCAACCCAACTCAAAATCTTTTAAATGTGGAGACCTACCAGACACTGGAAAGAAAATTGCCCAAAAAAATGCTTCGGTCAGCCCCACCCCCCAGTACTATGCTCTGGAGATTTTATGTCAGGGAAACATATCAAGGAACAAAATCAAATAATCAGAACCACAGACTGCCCCCTAGTGGGCTGCCAAAAACCCATAAAAATCATAATACACCCAAATGCTAGCAGATACAAAACTAATGAATGTTTGTTTTCCTTTCCGACAGACAGATCCA
The DNA here is from genome assembly GCF_000622305.1 of Nannospalax galili. Taxonomy (NCBI): domain Eukaryota; kingdom Metazoa; phylum Chordata; class Mammalia; order Rodentia; family Spalacidae; genus Nannospalax; species Nannospalax galili. Next base: position 1,566,063 of record NW_008343385.1, on the reverse strand, counting down.
TCATGCCTCAAGGAAGTTGATACCTATGGGGGCTGCCACTATTTCAATCCCTGTAGGTTGGAACTAGGATTAACGGGGGGATATCAGGATATAACAGGACAGGAAAGACCCATCTACCTAAAGGATAATAAGTATCTCTATGGGAACCATGACTATTCCCTAATATATGTTGCAGATCCGTGGGACGATTGCTGGTGTGTCAGAGTAACAGGAAATTTCTACCCAGGTACATTCTCTAGCTACCCTATGGCTGACTTTAAAATCTCTCGACAGCTTGTACCTGCAGCTAAGCCCATGCTAACTCATCATAATATTATTCTACAGGAAAAACAAAGGACCAGATAAGATCAACTATGTCTTAGAGCCAATACATTCAATATGTTGCTAACTTTCTTCCCTTCACCACCCAGCCTAACACCTCTGTTTCTTTTATGCATCCAGCAATAGACCTTTACTGACAGCAGTACCAGTTAATACCACCCTTCTTTACCCAGAAACAAAGATTTCACCATCTCTCATCTGATGGATATTCCCTTATTTGAACAACTGGCTAACTATCCAATTTGCATTTCCAGCAATCATAAGCCTACTCATTACAAATGTCTCACTAACATTGCTCTCTCCAGAACAGCATGCGTTGTCCCTTCTCTTTTTCTGTGGTACAAAGGAAAAGCCCAACACTGTATTAACTCCTCTTTGTCCACCTTTTGTGTACCTGTGATGATTACTCCCCAGGGGTACCTATTCGAGGAAGAAGAGGCCACCCTACTCCTTCACACCTGCCAGCAGAGAGAAATCTTCATCCCCCTGCTAGTGGGACTTGGGCTCACCCTCTCCCTGGGTGCTGGAGGTGCTGCGACTGCTGCTATTGTACAAACCCATCACCTGGCAGGAGACTTTCAAGACAAGCTTGATCAGGCAATGGCATCCACAACTGACAGCCTTAAGTCTCTCCAATGACAAATGAACTCTCTTGCCGGGGTTGTGCTCCAAAACAGAAGAGCACTAGACCTAATAATTGCTGAACACGGGGGGATGTGTGTAGTATTGGAAGAGGAATGCTGTTTTTTTGGTAAATGAATCAAATGTTGTCAAGACCAATGTTAATACTCTCAAAAAACTTCATAATGATCTATTTTCAAGATTTCAACCCACCGAACAATTAGGTTGGTTTAGTAACCCCTTGCTTTCATGGCTCCTACTCTTTGTTAGCCCCCTGATCATGCTGTGTGTCATTTTGATGCTTGCTCCCTGTTTCATACAGTTTCTTCACCGACAAATTACTACCATTGCAAAAATTACTACCAATCAGGTCATGGTCAATTATCAGACTTTGGATTCTCCCGAGATAGATGAGTTGGCTCTTAAAGCTTGTGATGACACTTCTCCATTATAAAACAAAACAGGGGGAGATGTTGGGAGACCTGCTGCTAAGGTTTCTGTCCACCATGTCTGGATAGCTCTAAGGGGCTTGGCGCTATATGGAAGGACTCCCTTTCTCAGCGGGGGCCTCCTGTTCACTGCCTGACTTATCTGGAAAGTGCCTCCAAGCACGGATGCCTGACCTTATTTGGAACATGACCTTTGACATAGTTACCTGCAATAAAACTGCCCCCAGGTTTTTTTCTACATGATAATTAGGCACTTCCCTATAGCCAGGTGATAGGATCCCCCTACCACATGTAAATAAAGCATACTATGAGCACCCATCAGCTGAAGCTTTGGCTACTGCCTCCACACTATATTTTTCCCTGACCCCCACTGAATAAATGGAGCTGTATCACTGAATCTGACTCCCTGGAAGGTCTTTTTCTCTGTGCTCACTGGCTGTCCTGACCCATTCGTCGCTTCTGTTCCCTTTGTCCTTGTGGATCGGTGGCCAATGGCCCACGAGGGAAGGGAGAGACCCACATGGGTGGGGAAATTTCTTAAAACAAGGCAAAAGTTTGCTGCACCGACTGATAACTCCTTTCACAAAAGATTTCAAGTGATGCTGTTTGATAGCATTTTAGCCACAGTGAACTTTCAAAATTGGGGTCAATTCTTTCAATCTCTGTTGCTTCAAGAAAACTTACATAATAGTCTAAATCCTCAGTTGCCATTTCAACAATATTAGTAGCACCTTTTCCAGGAATAGATTCCATTTTATAGACCACTTCTTTTGTTGATTCCTAAGAAGCAGCTCCTCCTCATTAAAGTTTTATCATGGGAGTACAATAACTCAGTCACATCTTCAAGCTCTACTTCTGCACTGACAATTTGCTCTTTAAATATCTTAGCTAGGTCTTCAGGATAACTTACCATAGCTGTTACATTAGCCCTTGTTGCTTTCCCTTGCTATGCTGTTACAAAAGCAGTTTCTTTATAAATAAATAAATATATATATATATATATATATATTATATGTATTGAGTATATGCCTGCATGTATGTAAGTGTACCCATGTCAGGCAATGCCCATGCAGGTCAGAAGAAGGCAGTGGATTCCACTGGAACTAGAGTTACAGATGGTTGTTAGTCACCATGTGGGTGTTGGGAATCGAACTTGGATCCTCTACAAGAACAGCCAGTGCTCTTAACTGCTGAGCCATCTCTCCAGCCACAAAACTTTCTTTAATCCCCATGAAACACTGAATATTAGCTTCAAACTTTCTTCTGCCATTTCATCACCTCTCTCAGCCCCCATAGAATTAAAGAAACTTAGGGTCTTACTTTGAATTACTCTCTGCTTAAAGGGGATGTTGTGGCTTGCTTGATTTTTCTATCCAGACCACTAATACTTTCTCCATATCAGCACTATAGCTGTTTCTTATTATCTATCTATTCTCTTGAGTAACAATTTCCTTCCAGAAGTTTTCTTTGAATTCAAAATTGGTTGGTTCAGGAGACCTAGCTTTCAGCCTGTGTTGGTTTTGGAATGCCTTCCTCCCTAAGCATTTTTAGCTTTTGATTTAAAGTGAGAGATAAGTGACTCTTCATTTCACTTGAACACTTAGAGGCCATTATAGGACTATTGGCTGAATTCCAATGGAGTTTTGTCTTAGGGGAAGCTGGAGAAGTGGGAGAAAAATAAACTCAACAAATCAAATCAGTGGAATGGTCAAAGCACACTTATCAGTTAAGTTTGAGGCAGAATTAAAAGGGAAAAATAGGGGAACATGGTAAGGGAAAGAAGACTTTTACTTCAGAGTCTGGGAGTCAAGAAATTCAGCACAGTGCTGGTTGGATGGCTCAGCAAGTGAATTCCAGTACAGGTAAAATTTTCTGTGAAGGCTGGCTACAGAGAAACAGTATTCCTTTCATTTATTTTTATGGTATGTGTAAGTGTTTTGCCTACATGTATGTAAGTGCATCCATGTTGTGCAAAGGCTGCAGAGGCCAGAAGAGGATGTCAGATCCCCTGGAATTGGAGCTATGGATGGTTGTTAGTGACCAAGTGGGTTCTGGGACTCAAACCCCGGTCCTCTGGAAGAATAGCAAGTGTTCTTAACCACTGAGCCATCACTCCAGGCCCCAGTATTCCATTTACACAGAAATCTGTCAAATAAGAATGTTAAAATAGCTTTGAGTCAAGCTAGGACCTTAAGCATGGCCTTACTCCTTTCCCAGATTGATGTAAACCTGAAATTTTCTTGGATTCTCACAAACCATATCAAAGCATCCTAACTTCCTGTGCAAATCTTGTGACTTAAGATATTACCTCATCAGCTCTAATTTTACCCAATACATGACAGGAACCACTTCATTATATGCGCTCCTCAGCAGTCTTTCAAATGTAATTTATGAAATCACCAACATGGTATATATGGCTATTGTAAAGACAAACAGGACTCTCTTGAGAAGCCCACACTTAAACTTAGGTGTCTCCTTACCTTTTTCTTGAGCACCTCTATTAACCCGTTTAAAACTATGTTAAAGTCACTAATAAATTCCAACTGTGCTTCATATTAACCCTTCCAGAAATTCTTTCCCGTGGCAAACTCAAGGATCCCAGCTTCACCTGAGTAGATTTTCCTGAAAAGCACTGAGGCTGCTAGGGTAGCAAGCTGGATCCCATGCCTCTGGCTCTTGCCCCACTGCCACTGACAGCTTCAGTGTTACATGGATGCAGTTCATAACACCCCCAAACTGTTACAGTACGAAGAGCAAAAAGAAATCATTGGAACGTAAATCACCATAGCAAATGATGAAAACGTTTAAAATATTTTGCAAGTTACCAACATGTAACAACAAAGTGGACACGTGTTAATGGTGGTACCAAGAGATTCACTAGAGTAAGGGTGGTCACAAATTCTCATTCTTGTAAACAAAAGGCGGTATCTCGTTAAGTGCGAAAAATGAAGTGTACATGTACGAAGTTTCAAATCTTCCAAGTCATATACGGTGCGGTACATTTGTTACCACTGAAAACCATTCACTACTGCGGGTGTGGTGCCTTGAATGGCCTCAGTTCTGAGATCATTAACGGAGGTCACTTGACCCTAAGAGGCCGGAATCCTGCTAGACTCAGGAGTCAGGGAAGGGCCACCTGCGCAGCTGAGAAGTCCCAGCCTCCCAAAATGGCAGACAAGCATCCCTCCAGCCAGCAGAACGCCCAGAGGCGGAACGTCCAATCACCACGGCAACGACGCTCTTGCGTAGCAGCGTGACCGGGTGAAAGTTCAGAGGTGGCGCTCCCGCCCGCTCCGGGCCAGAAAGGTACCGGAGCCCTCGCATCCCCCACTGCCCACGGTGCTCCCGACGCCAGCGCCACTCCTCCCCGCTCCGCCGCTCGGCGTCCCCGGACCGCCGCCGGCAGAGACCGCGGGCTGGGATGGGGCGGGGCGGGGCCGCCCCCGAGCCCGCGCGTGCGCACTGCCCCGGTTGGGAGGTGCGAGCCCTAGTTGATGCTAGCCATGGAAACCCAAGGCTGTTGAGGAGGCCCGACTGGGAGCCACCCGCATCTGCCCGGAGCGCCCAGCACAGTTCTCTAAGTAAGATGCGGTGCCCGGGATACCCTCGCGTCGCCTCTGCCCGCCGCTGACTCCAGGTCTGTTCGTCCCCGACACCTAGGACTTCGTGGCTGCCTCAGTTTACCCGCCTGGGCACAGCTATGCTGTTCTTCCAGCTTTGATCCGAACCGAACCACATCGTTCGTTCTTTAGCACGAAGCTCTCTCGTGGATTATTGCGCTTTTTAAGATGTGAAGTGAGCTCTGTTGATAGAGGTCCAGTGTGGATTTAACTTTACTAAGAAAGAATACATCCCAGCCTGTTGGAGCGTTTTACTTCTGAAAAGTCTTTATGAAATGGAAAACGGCTCTGACCCAGGTTGAGGGATGGGCATGTTACTGTAATAAACTGCCGGCTGAGTCCCTAGAGTAGTCCTGCACTCGTTCTCTACTGTTCTCCCACGGCATTCCCCCTTGGCCCAAATTTGATAACTCTTGACTCCCTGAGTATGAATAGCTTGGCCCTCGCTTTTCCCTCTCTTCACAATCCTCTGTCTTTCGAAGACTTTGTTTAGGTAAATCCAAACAAAGTCCACCCTGTCCAAAGTTATTTATCGTGCCTCAGGATTATCTGCTTCGTACCTCTCATTTTTCACTATTGGGTGTTTTGCTTTTTCGTTAAGTTCCTAGGGCTAGAGAGAACATCTTTCATATTTTATGATATGCCACCCATACCCAGTTCCCAAACATTATTCGTGGCATCCAGTTCAGATACTGTTATTTTACTAATTTCACTGTGTGGAGCACCTGCTAGCCACTTTTGGCCATTTTAAGAGACACCTATTATATTAACTGTTGTAGAAAATACCAGGCAGGGAACCTTTTCCTTTTACAGTTTACATTCCATACAATTCATTCACTTGAAGTGCACAATTCATTGGTTTTTTGGTATATTAAGAGTTGCACAGCCATTACTACACTCAATTTTAGAACAATTTCATTACTTTTGAAAGAAACCTTGTACTTTTAGCAGTTACTCCCTCCCTTCCCCTTTATTCTGCCCTCCTAATTCCAAGCAGCCTCTATCTTCTGCTTCGACAGGTTTAGTCCAGATGTTTCATATAAATAGAACGTTACAATATGATTGTGTGTGTGTGTGTGTGTGTGTGTGTGTGTGTAAGCACATGCATGTGCACTTTTAAGTTCTTTGATCTTAGAGTAATGTTTTCAAAGTTCACCCAAGTTGGAGCCTGTATTCATTACTGTTTGTAATCTAATAATATTGAATTACGTCAATAGGCATTGTTTTCCTTTTTTGCCAGTAATAACATGCTATGAATGTTTTGTATGCATTTTGTGTAGACATGTTTTCATTTTTCTTGGATATAATACCTGGTAATGAAATTGTTGTGTCATATGGCCATTCCCTGTTTCACTTTTTGAAGAACTGCTAGGCTTTTCCAAAACACTGCAGCATTTTACATTCCCAGCAGATGTTTTTAAAGGTTTTAAATGATCTACAACCTTACCAATACTTGTTTTTGCCTGTTGTTTTTATTTCAGCCAGTCAATGGGATTCAAAATGATAACTCATGGTAGGCTTGATTTGTATTTCCCTCATAATTATGACGTGGAACTTCATTTCTTACTACCTGTGCACCATGTATTGTATACCATCTTGTCCCTTGTACTTTTTTTTAAACTTGAGTTGTATTTTCATTATTGAATTGTAAGAATTCCTTCTAACATTTATATGTTCTAAATATAAATCTCATTGTATATGTGATTTGTGAAAAGTTTTCTTCCATCCTATATATTGTTTTCACTTCTTTGATGGTGAGGACCTTCTCCAATACTTTCTTCTCAGGGTATTAGGTGTCAATGCCCTCATGCTAGCTTAGCTATCAAAAGTTCCATTTTTACACTTTGTAGATGCCTTTCAAATCCACCGTTTCTTGAATCCTTTGTACCCTCGTTTTCATTAGACAGCTTGGTATGATTCAAAAACTACTTGACATTGTTCTTAGTTGTCAGTATCTTTCGTTCTGAATTTTCAGTAAAATTATTTGTATCTACTCATTTATGTGAGTGTCAGACACCACTCAAAATCCCTGATTTTGAAAGAAAAGCTTGTCAGCTAATTGAATTTAGAGTGACTGAGATTTGTGAGCAATGGGATGGGTAGGTCAGAATAGGGTTAGATGTGGTATGGCACTCCCGTACATTTATGCTTTGAAGTAATCTTGGGCTGTTTCTTTCCATTTCAGTTTCCATGGGTAATTGAATGCTGTTTGTTTATATTTTGTTCTACATTGGGAAAAGTGAAACAGTGAGATTGACAGCTCATTGTTCTACTTATGCGGCATTACTAGTATCTACAATATATCTGTGAGCTGTCTAGTCTCCCTAGTCAGTTGTTTTGGTTTCTTTCAGGGGAAGGAGGAATAAAAGACTAGGGATTAAACCTAAGGCCTTACACTTACTTGGCAAGTGCTCTACCACTGAATCATGTTCCCAGTGCTCTTTTTTTATTTTCTAAAAATTTGAAACAGGATTTCACTAAGTTGCCCAGGCTGACCTTGAGATCCTCCTGCCTCAGCTTACAGTTTGCAGACCAATTCCTATGGATTTACTGAAAACTCTTACATTCAAATCCCTTCCATATATCTTTAAATTTTTTATTATTATTTTTTTTACTTATTTATTTATTTACTTTGGTCTTTTTGAGACAGGGTCTCCCTGTAGTCCCAGCTGTCCTGGAACTCACTTTGCAGACCAGGCTGGCCTTGGACTCACAGAGATCCTCCTGCCTCTGCCTCCCTAGTGCTGGTACTAAAGGAGTGCACTGCCACACCCAGCATATATCTTTCATTTTAATAAATTTTATAGTTCTAAAGAGATGTAATGCCCTTGCTGTTCCCTTTAAGACTCTTCTCAGGTGCTTGGATAGATCATCTTTTCACTGTGGGTATAAGGGGATACCACACCCTCTCTGTA
>NW_008343385.1:1525509-1557982 GCF_000622305.1 Nannospalax galili | reverse complement strand
TCATAACATGGCAGTTAAGATCCCTGGAGTATGTTCAGAAATAGAGTGGCAGCTGTCTTTGTCTCTTGGGATTCTGACTGGTATGCTCAGCAGTTTATACTTCAGTATCTCCAAAACAAACAAAACTCCACATAGGCATGCTTTTGGAACTGCTCTGGTGGTAACAAGTGATTTTATACAGAGAAAATTGAGAGTTAAGGTTTTTCATGTTTTTTGAGTACTGAGGTGTGAGCCAGTTTATTTCTTTTCCAGTCATAAAGTTTTGTTTTGAAAATTAGTAAATGTGGTGATGCTTGGAATAGTAAAACTGGTCTTTTTTCTTTAAAATTTGTGAAATATATTGGAGGGGTATGGAGGAATATATTCTATTCATAGAATAATATTAATCTGATACATTTTTTTAAAAGAGAGCAAACTCTGGGGCTGGAGAGAGATGGCTCAGTGATTAAGAGCACTGACTGCTCTTGCAGAGGACCTGGGTTCGATTCCCAGCACCCACATGGTGGCTATGAACATCCTTAACTCCATCCAGTTCTAGGGGTATCCAAAGCCCTCTTCTGACCTCCGCAGCATTGCACGACACAGGTGTATTCACTACATGCAGGCAATACAAAGTATTTTTTAAAAGAGTAAACAAACTCCAGATAATTGCACAAAGCACTATTTTTAGGAATTTATTTCTTTTTCTGGCCGTAGAGAACTGTGTGTGTGTGTGTGTGTGTGTGTGTGTGTGAACCAAACTACTAGTTTTTGTTATGTTTTTCTTTGTTTCAGGGGAGTTTTAGTCAGTGTCATGTGTGATTGATAGTTGAAGTTTTGATGACTAAGAATTCCCTCCCAGTCGCTTGCCAACTTGAACTCTATTTCCTACCCTTCCGGGTAGTTCACAAGGAACATGTCATGTTGATTCCAATTGTCCGTTTTGCTGGCTCACTTTCAGATTAGCATCTGAAGAGCATACGGCCTGACGCAGTGCCGTGCTGCAATCTTTATTTAGTACAGCTTTTGTCTCCTCAGTCTGGAGCCGTTTTCGAGTTGAACATGCTGGAGGTAGCAGCCGCATAAATACATCAGTCCTTCCAGGAATTGGTAGCCTTCCAGACACATATGCCAAATTGGTACTTGGGCAACAAGTTTAGTCATTCTTTTTATTTTCTATGTAAGTAATCTAGGTCAGCATTTGGAATATTCCTCCATATAAAAGTAACTGGTGATTCCTCAAAGGAATTCTCATTAGAGAATTGTTAGGAAATTGACGTGAATTTTTAAATATTTTTACATTATTTTAAAATATTCATAGTTGAAATAAGTTCTGAAGTCTGACATACTACCTGTCAGTTTCCCTTATTTTTTCTGTGTGACTGCATGCCATTCCTCCTAGGCTGGCATAAAATTCTTTTCTCCCTGTCTTAATTCTTTAAGGTTCTAATCAAAATCAGCCAATAATTCTCAAAGTAATTTCCATAAAATACTACTTGTATTTTCTGTTATTAAATATGAGAAAACTGGAAAGTCCAGTCATAATAATTGTAGAAAACTCGACTGATGTATTTTAAGGAGGTTTATAAGTCCTGTTCTTTAATTTCAAAGATGTCTCAAAGTTACAGGTTTGCTGACATAACCATTGTGACTCTCTACTGTAGAGATTCATAGAGGACACTCTACTGTACAATTTCTCAAACTACTTTTACTATAGACTCCTTTTTCAAGAAGCATTATGTGAGCTAAGTAGTCATCTATCCTTCAACCTTTTTAGAAATGCCCCACTGAAATAACTTCAGTACCATCCCAGCATTTCCTTCCCTGTATTCTAAGGCTTCTTGAGACACTTGTAAGTGTTCTCTCTTCTCTCCTGCCTCTTGGGACTCTCGCTAACTTGTGACTCTTCTGCCTCATTTTGACTTGTGCACCTCCTGCTCTCCTCTGTTCTTGATGGGGAGAAGATTAAACTATAGAAATAATATAAGGAAGAAACTAATACCAGATTTCCTTCCGACATCTTAAAATTCGCCAGCCATTTCCTTCCGCACAAGAAAAAACTAATCATGTATCTCCCTCATATCCAGTCCAGCTCCTTGGTTACTTGGGGATATTCCTCTCAGGCAGAGTCTTCCCTGAACCAATATTATCAAGAGTTTCCATTGCTTATCCTATGAGAAAAATAAATGGAGGTACTTTCCACCTTTAAAACTGGGAATAAACAGTTTATGGATTTAATATTTTGCATAGAACAAAAACAAAGTTTTAAAAATCCTTAATTCTCCAGTCTTCCCTTTAAAACAGGAAAATGTCATAGTTTCTGCTTTAACCATTTTATTTAAGCTTTGCCATCAGTATACTACATGCCTTTCCAGGCCATGGCATTCTACTAAGTTTGGAGAGTCAGAGGAGTCTCAAGATTTGGCCCCCACCCACAAATAACCTACTACTAGTAGAGAAAAGAACGCATAAGAAAAGATGCACAGGAAGAGCTGAGAAACACGAGAACTTACTCTAAGATTCGCCCTGAGTTAGTGCATGTTATTACAAGATTAGTAGTAGAGTAAGCAGTGCTGCGGGTCTGTACAGGGAAGAGAGGCACAGCTTGGCCAGAAGGCTCTCCAGAATGTTTCTAACTTTAAAATTTTTATTATTTTTGGCAGAGCTTCTAGACCCAGCCACAGACATGTAGGTCTCTGTAAGTCTTCCAGCTTTTCTGAATTGTTCAGAAAAGCGTAATCTCTCCTTTCTTTGTCATATCCCTTTTCAAAACATGCTTTCTTTAATGCTTTAGGCTGCCCCTAGCGTCTTGTGTTTCTTTACTTTTTCTCTAAAGCTTCCTTCTCCCAGCCATGTGGCTGCCAGTCAACCATGTGTCTGACCTCCATGCAGGCTCTAAATCTGCATGGCTCCATGGCTTGCTTTCGTTTCCTCCATTCTCCTCCTCAAGGCAGCTGCCAAGATTACCAACTCACCTGCCCTGAGGATTTTTCTTTAAGATTCTAATAAAATTGTCCTAAAGCTTCAAAAAATATCATTATTTTTATTTTATGTGTATGAGTGTATTGCCTGTATGTATGTCAGTGCACCTATATCATACAAAGCCTGTAAAGGCCAGAAGAGAGTGTTGAATCCCCTGGAACTGGAGTTACAGATGGTTGTTAGCCACCATATGGGTGCTGGGTCTTCTGCAAGAGCAGCCAATGCTCTTAACCATTGAGCCATCTTTCCAGCCCCTAGAATTTTAGAAATGATTAGACCAAGTTCGCTAAAACTTTTAGTTAGGAAAAGGAACAGAAAGCATTCTAGGCAAAAGAGAGGACACCAGGAGACACATCCAAGGGGAAAAGCACAGGATGTGTTTGCAGGGTTTGGGATTGAGAGTTCTGGAAGCTTTTTTGTAAGTTGAAGAGGCTTCAGTGTTCTGTATAAAAGAGTTTTTTTTAATACAAGTCAAATTAACAGTGCATTCATTTTACGTTTCAGTATTTCATGAGCATTTTTCCATTTTCTATGTCAACAATCTTAATATTCCACCAGATAGATGGGAACATTTAAACTAAACTTTGCAGAAGTCTCAGAACTACTAACAGGAAAATGATTGTTGTTAGTAACATGTAGCTAATCAGCTTTATATGGTATCACTTTTTAAAATATTTTTATTTATTTTCATTTTATGTGTATGAGTGTATTACTTGCTTGTATGTGAGTGCACCCATATTGTGCACTGCCACAGAGGTCAAAAGAGAGCTTTGGATTCCCCTGGAACTGGAGTTAAGGATGGTTTGTAGCCACCATGTGGGTACTGGGAGTCGAACCTGGGTCATCTACAAGAGCAATCAGAGCTCTTAACTGCTGAGCCATCTCTCCAGCCCCAAATATGGTATCACTTTTCTGTCTTGCTTTCTCTACTTCATTCCTGACTTCTTCCCAGTGGGGCAGGAGGAGCATCTTCTTAACTGCCTTGAGAAAACTCAGGAACATAAGAATTTAAAATCCTGGCCATCCAACCAAGCTCATTTTCTAGAAAACTCAGGAACTCAAGAATTTAAAATCCTGGCCATCCAATCAAGCTCATTTTCTTGACTGGTAACATCTGCCATAAATAACTAGTACTAGAAAGTTTACCCCCATCCACAGTGTGACCCTGTGATGACAAGACTGTGATGGTAGAAGAACACTAAGTTTAACATCACTGAGGGAGGTTAGCTCGTACAGAGGGAAGGAGGGAGGTTAGCTCGTACAGAGGGAAGGAGGTGGTCTTTCCAATCTTTGAGATAGAATCATAGACTATAAAGGTTCCCTAGCACTCTGCAATTTTGTGAATGTTTGCAGGGCTGTCATCTAAGTAAAAACTGAAAATCGTTCTATACCTAACTAAGAACAGTGACTGGAAGGTATGAGAACACGAATGTTTATAGATTAAAGCACCTCCTATCAGTAACAAAGAGGTGTCCAGGCCTGATGTTGCCTATATAGAAATGATTGGCAGAAGGACTGGAAGGAAACTGATTGGAAGGGCTATTTTAAGATGAATTTAACTTTTCTTTTTTAGCCTAACAGATGATCCACTGAGGTAGTACTTTCCTAGCTGATCTTGTGTAAGGCAACTGTGTATTCAGAATATGAAGTAAAAGTTAAAGTGAAGCAAATCCATTGTACCTTACACTTCAGATTTTTATGACCTTTAAATAAAAATTATCTATGCTAAGGGATGTACAGGTTCTGATACTGTTTCATGCTTTCTAAGTTCTGGTATATTCTGTTAACTGGCAGTAGACTACACAGTGAACTACCAAGTGCTTTGCCTATGATGGCATAGATATTAAAAATAAGCTTCTCCTTGAGCACCCAAATTCTTTTGATTTCCAGTTTATTATTCTTCTGTTACAGTTTGAGCTGCCAATTTCCATATTGGTTTTTACTGAAATGCTACTTGTAGGATTTGACTTCTCAAATTATTTGAAAATCCTAAATTTGTTGTAATTGTTAAGTTTTATGCATAACACCTAGTACTTGTATTTTCTCCTTCATTTTTCAGTTTGATTTAGAAAATAATACAGAAATATCCTCATTTATTTAAACTCTTTTTATGTATCATTTTTTAATTTTTATTTTTATGTGTATGAGTGTATTGCCTGAATGTATATAAGTGCACCCATGTCATTCAATGTCTGTGGATGTCAGAAGAGGGTGTTGGATCCCCTGGAACTGAAGTTATGGATGGTTGTTAGCCTCCATGTGGGTGCTGGGAACTGAATCCAAGTCCTCTGCAAGAGCAGCCAGTGCTGTGCACCACCGAGGCATCTTTCCAGCCCAGAAACATATCTTTATGTATACAATGGGGATGGCATATTGTTCATAGCCTATTTGGATAAATACTGTACATTTTATTAAAATTCTGGCATTCATTTGTGTCTTGTATTGCCTATTGCTACTTTTATGTACCACAGCAACAAAGTAGGATCATTATAATAGAACTCACAAAGCTGAAAATATTTGCTACCTGGCCATTTGGAGACCAAGTTTGCTGACCCTGTAATAGAAGAAAAAGATGAACTGAAAAAACTCACAGAGAAATGATGAAACTGTGAGCAGATTTGAATAGACAGTACTAGTTTTCTGGACCTACTTTGGCCTCAGAATCTAAAACTGAGTTAAAATCTAATTCATAGTATTATGTGCTAGATAAATTAATAAAAATGTGATTTTTTAAAAAGAAAACAAATAAGTTAGCATGTTTATTTTGTTTAAAAAAGTAAAAGCTTAGTATCAATTACATATGAGGTAAAGGTAATGAACTTGAATGGTTTCAAATCCTGCCCTTGAAGGATAAGGAGATAAATTAGAAGTGTGGACTGTTTCCCCCCAGGTTTTAAGTATCAGCCTTTCAAATGATTTTTTTTTTCCTTTTCATAGATACTGCTGGTTTTGGAAAAGATGTGACTTTGAGAATACTCCTGGGTGGGAAGCATGAGTCCAGATGTCCCTCTGCTGAATGACTACAAACAGGACTTCCTGCTGAAACGCTTTCCACAGACTGTTCTGGGAGGCCCTCGACTCAAACTAGGCTATTGTGCCCCTCCTTACATATATGTTAATCAGATTATCCTGTTTCTGATACCATGGGTTTTAGGTGGGCTAGGAACACTTTTATATCAACTAGACATCCTGAAAGACTACTCTGCAGCAGCCCTTTCGGGTAGCCTAATGGTTCTCACTGCATCTGTCATTCAGCTCACAAGTTTATATGCCAGAAGCAAGTCAGTGATGGTCAAAAGGATGTTAACTGCAGATATTTTAGCAGAGGAAGATGAGCACGAATTTACAAGTTGTGCTGGTGCTGAGACTGTCAAGTTTCTAATTCCTGGCAAGAAATACGTAGCCAATACGGTTTTGCATTGCATTGTTGCTGGGCTAGTGTGTGGTCTTGGAATGTGGTACCTGCTCCCACACAGAGTAACCTTGCTGTATGGCAGTCCCGGAGGTACTGCTGTGCTGTTTGTCTTTGGATGGATGACGCTGTGTATAGGCGAGTACTCCTTAATTGTAAACACGGCTACAGAGACTGCAACTTTCCAAACGCAGGATACTTATGAAATCACTCCTCTCCTGAGACCGCTTTATATTTTTTGCTTTATTTCTGTGGATCTTGCACACAGGTAAAATCTTACCAAATATGTACAGCTTGCTTTGTTTTTAAGTCTTCCTGACAAGACAGCTCTCTTAGTGTTTAAAAATGATGTGTCAGTGGGTTTAAAATTAAGACCAAACATTTAGGGTACTGAGGTTATTTTGATGATTAAACTTTTAGGACTGGTCTTTATAAAACAGTTAATTATAAAGAAGTAATTAAATCATATTGAAGAATCAAAACGTAACAAAACACACTTTTTAAGATAAACAATATTTTCAGTCCTGTGTTTTACTTTTAAGTCAAGAGCACTAAAAATAACGTTTAGCTTGGCTAAAGCCTATGAAAAGAAATAGAACTTTCTGGGTGGAGATCTTTTAAAATTTATAACGTGTTAATATTATATAAAAATATTAATATGCTTAAAATTATATACATTAGTATTATGTAAATACAGAAAAATTATTTTTAAATTAATTATAGAAGGAAAATAGGAACTCTTTTAAAGCAAACATCATGTACAAAACTGTTTGATACTACCTTGTGTTTGTCTTTTCTAAATCTGACTTTTCTTTGTTTCTGTAGATTGAAGCTTTTTCTTTACCAGGTCAGTGTCCAGGTAGAAATGTACAAGTTATGAACTCTGGCAAAGTTCATTTATTAAAGCCCCAAACTCTAATGTCATGTTACTTGGTGATGGAGCCTTTGAGAGATAATTAGGTCATAAAGGTGGGCCCTTAGTTTAATAGGATTGGTGCCCTTTTAAGAGACTCAAGAGAGCTTAATCTTTCTTTGCCATATGGGAAGTCAGGAAGAGAGCCCTCACCAGAGCCTGACCATCCTGGCAGCCTGAACTTGAACTGCCAACTTTTAGAACTGTGAGAAAATACATTTCTGTTGTTCAGGCTACCCTGTCTACAGTATTTTGTTATAGTCTCCAAAACTGACAGATTGTAGTACTGAGTAGCAGAGGCTACAATAACAAATTCCTAAAAAGTGGAAGTAACATAACTGTAATGGATAGAAGCTGGAAGATCCTGGGCTTGCATGCTAGAAATTGAGACATTATGGGCAATTCTGATGAAGTCTTAGATGGAATGAAGTGTATGATATTAGAAACTAGAAGAAAGGGAATCTTTTTTATAAAATAGCAAAGAACTTGGCTGACTGTGTGCTGGTGTTTCATGGAAGAAAGAACTTGTGACAAAACAGGATATCTAGGGAAGGAAATTTTGAAAAACAATGTTAAAGAAACAATCTAATTCCTCCTGACTGCTTATAATACAATGCAAAAGGAGAGAGATGAAGAAATGTTAAACAGGAAAAAAAAAAAAAGAGCCATAGCTTGACTTGTAAAATTCCCCATCAATACTATAAAGCACAAGAAAGCAAATTGAGAACATCAGGGGGCAGACTGGAGGGAACATGTGAGAGACTGACTGCCATTTTGAATTAAAGGGGCTGGAGATGTGAGAAAGTAAAGGAAAGCTACTGAACTTGGATTTCAAGGGACAAGATGATAGAACTATTCAGCAGTGAGTGTGCATTGTTCTGTAAGAAAAGGGAAGAATGATGTCCCAGGTGACTCAGAAATCATCAGGATCACCGTGCAGTTTCAACAGGCCAAATGACCTCCCATCTAAAGCCTTGGGGGCAGGAGCACTGCTCAGCGCCCAGAGCTGTGGGGATAATAAAGCCTCTGCCTAGAAGGCAGAGCACAGAACAGAGTTATTCTTAAGCCTTAAAGATGAACAGAATTTGCCTTGTAAAGGACTTCCTTGGGATCAATCACCCCTTTTTTCCTGTTTCACCTTTTTGTGTTGGAAGCATTTCTCCTATCCTGTATCAACATTTCAGTTTTGGAAGTACTTTTACAGGTTCACAGTTAGAAAGGAATTTTGTCAGGATGGATTACACCTTACCCTTCAGCCATAGCTGATTTATGTGGTGCTTAGACAAGATAGGACACATTTAGGGTGGCCATGTAGGTGATATCCAGATGAGACTGTAGAATTAATGCTAGAAAAAGTTAAGACTTTGGGGACCATTGGGACAGAATGAATGTATTTTGCATGTGAGAAGGACATGAATCAGGGAAGGGGTACATATGTTACAGACTGAATTGTCTGTCACCTCTCATCCCAAATTGTAATGTTGAAAGCACAACCCTGAAGGTACGGCATTTGAGGATGATCAGGTCCTGAAAGTGGGACCTGGTATGATGGATTTAGGCCTCTTGTAAGAAGGGACGCAATGGAGTTTCATCTCTGCAGTGTGAGAGGCGCCTCATTAGCGCCCATTCACTCTGGCACTGTGATCTTGGACCTCCAGCCTCCACAACTTTGAGAAAATAAAATTCTCCTATTTGAAGCCACCCTGTCTGTTGTATTGTGTGATGAAAGACCAAATTAAGACAAGACATTTAAAAATATTAGGTTGGTTTGCATACTGAAACTGACTGCAGGTGTCTGTTTGCTATTTTTAATTCTTAATCTCCTCAATTATATTTTTATAGACTAGAGGACAGACCTATGGACTTCACCTAATAGATAGGAAGGAATAAATAGGGGGTTTAATTGGTTTCTTTTTAGAACTTTTTGGATTTATTTATTTTTATTTTATATGAATAAGTGTTTTGTCTGTGTGTGTTAAGTGCACCTGTATGTTCATTACCCACAGACTTCAAAAGTACGCATCAGATCTCCTGGAACCGGAGTTGTCAGATGGTTGTTAGCTGCTATGTGGGTGCTGGGACCTGAACCCAGGTCCTCTGCAAGAGCAGCCAGTGCTATTAGCTGCTGAGCCATCTCTCTAGTCCCTTAATCAGTTTCTTAATAGCACCACCATTTGCTCACTGTATTACAAGTAGATGCTTAATTTTAAAAAAATTGCCAGTAAAATTGAATGTATACATATGACCCTTTGTAAAGATTCAGCTTTATAAGGTTTATTTTCAGAATACAAATTCCTAAGTTGCTGTCTTACTATATAATTTCTGTAGTCAGAAACTTAGGGTTGAAGAGATGGCGCAGCAGTTAAGAGCACTGGCTGCTCTTGCAAAGGACCCAGGTTCAATTTCCAACACCCACATGACAGCTAACAACTGTCCATAATTGCAGTTTCAGGGGATCTAATGCCCTCTTCTGATCTCTGGACACTGGGTGACATGGGTGCACTTCATGCAGGCAATACACTCAAACACATAAAATAAAAATAATAAAATATTTTTAAAAAAGGAGCTAGTAACCTACTGCAATACATCTTTACATTTAAAATAGAGTCCTAAGTTCTTTCATTGCATTTTTTTTGTGGTCTTTTTTGAGATAGGGTCTCCTTATAGCCCCAGCTGTCCTGGAATTCGCTATATAGACCAGGCTGGCCTTGAACTCACAGAGATCCACCTGCCTCTGCCTCCCGAGTGCTGGGATTAAAGGTGTGCACCACGACGCCCGGCCTCATTGCGTTTTTTAAAACAGGGTATTATTCATCTTTAAATGAAAATGCATAAAATATGTCTTACTAGATTCTTGTTGGATTTAATAGAATGTTTTAATGTTTAAAGGTTTGATAATTATGCAGGTTTTTGTGGGGGGATATTTTGGTTTGTTGTTTTTGTTTTTGATTTTATTATGCCTAAGAGACAACCCCACATCTGTTTTTAAAGAACAAAACGACAGATTATTGCAGGACAATTAACTTTTCATTTTGTTTTTATAAAAATAGACCTTTTGGATAACAAGAGGATAAAGACTTGAAGTCTTTATATAGTAGAATGGTGATAAATGTGTAAAGTGTGTGTGCTTTTTAACTCTGGACAGAAATACCAAGTTGTTTTTTAGTTTTATTTCTAAAGATGTGGAAAAAAAAAAAGCCAAAGTGATCCAGCCACGGTGACCTTTGCTCTCCCTGCTCTTTATTCTGTGGAGTACAGTTGTGTTGTAATAATTGTAAATGACTCTCTACCAAAGTTTAGCTTATGAAAAGCAAGCATTAAAGCTTCAGTGCTTCGCTCAGAGACTCCAGAATTATTGGAAGGAATTATATTTATTCGCATCCTCTTAGCCACTATACAGGACATGGTTTTTCATGGTCAGTGTATAGAACTTATAAATATTTTTATAGTTGTTAGGTTCAAAATTTTTTTCTTCATTTTTGGGGAGGGGGGTCTTTTTTGAGACAGGGTCTTCCTATAGCCCCATCTGAATCTGATCTGGAACTCACTATGTAGACCAGGCTGACCTCAAACTCACAGAGATCCACCTGCCTCTGCCTCCTGAGTGTTGGGATTAAAGGCATGCACCACCACGCCCAGCTCTTCTTTTTTTTTTTTTTTTATCCTAGGAAATTTCTCTTACATTATCAGAAACATTAAATATTTTTCCATATAAAATAATTAACTACAGTAATAATCTGGGGCTGAGTTTATATACAGGGACATAATCAGTATTTGGTTAACTTACATGTATTTATATTTACTTATAATAATGATGCATAATGTCTTCATTTATTATGCCATTGCTTATTAATTAAGAACAAAAGGATTTAAGGATAGAAGTTCATTTTAGTAAAACATTTCCTGAGCATGATTTATTTTTATGAAAATCCTAATCCTTGAGTATGTTTGCAGGAGGAGTGTTATATTGAAAAACAAAAAACAGCTCTACAGTATTAACTGTTTAATTATCCATGGCTTGATTCTATTTGTTAATTGAATGCTTTCTTCTCAGAATGAAGTGAATTTTAGTTTAAAATTACACTACTGGAAGTATTGTCTAATTTGACATTGCAGTGTTAACCTTGGGTTCATAATTCCGTGTTTATAACAATTTGAAGGACGTGCAATAGGAAACAGTATATTAGCGGGCATAGGTTGGGTGATCTGTGAGCAAGTGTGTGCACACATGATTAGATCCATAGTTACTGTGCGTTCCCTTCTGGAATGTCAACCCTTCAATGAGGAAATGCCACAGGTGTCTCTTTCATGCTTAGCATCTCAGGTGTGCTCTAAGCCTTCAGTACTCCATGTGTCTACAGGACTCTGACCCTGTAGATTTCCTGACAGTGTTAGATTAGGTTTATTCAGAAAAATCATCACTATATTGAGAATGTTTATTTTCCTATGCTTTACATTTTTATTGAACTATTTGAATCCACTTTGCTATGTTTAACTACGAGTGCTTTATCAAGCATGGACTTCTCCATTTAAAGCAGAGGCAGACTTCACTCTGAGAAGATTGTATTATATCAGTTTGTAACATTGCCTATATAAAATAGAGCAGTGCTATAAAGGCTAGTTAAGGGTCTGGAGCAAATGACAGTCACAGCATCCACTGCTCCCTGCTGATATTATCTATAGTGACTTCATATTCTGAGACCTAAGAGGATAATGCAGGAGAGAGAACAGGGACTAGAACTTCATGAGCTGCCAGTGTATGCATGTCAGTAAAGCTTTGGCTTTCCCAAAGCTCCTTATAATTTTAAATTATAAAAATTTAAAATCTAAAGAATCAGCAGCAGGATTTCAGCCAATGTAGATTTAAGGAGAAAATATTTTGTGGCAAAATTGTTGAGTTTTAAAAATGTCTACATTTAATTTTATCACTACTCTGCGATGGCTTCTAATTGCTTCTTTCTTTGCAAGTTGGAATCTCCCTATCCTGTAAAGCTTGCGCAGAGTTGAGGTCAGTGCTGATTCAGGGGCAGGACAGTCACAATGCATATAGACCTTTTAAGTTTGGACTAGGACCTTTCTTGTAAGTGCTTTTTTCTTTTGGGATATAGTGTTTTGTGGATAAGTGAGTTTGTTTCCTGGAAAGATCTCCTATATATTAATTTGTATGATTTAGATGCTTTCTTTTTCTTGTAGATTTATTGTAAATGTACCAGTTCTAGAACAGATGAATCAGATTTTGCACATCTTGTTTATATTTTTACCCTTTCTGTGGGCACTTGGGACTCTGCCCCCACCTGATGCTCTTTTGTTATGGGCAGTGGAGCAGGTTTTAGCGTTCGGCCTTGGCGGCTCATCCATGTCAACTCACCTACAGTAAGTCTTTTCATTTTTAATATTGAAGTCTGTGGTAACTTCATTCTTATTTACAAGGGAGGGTAGGGAGGTGAATGTACATATGTGCAATGGCACATACGTGAAGGTCGGAGGACCACTTGTGGGAGTCGGTTCTCTCCTTCCACCACATGGGCTCTGAAGATCAAACTCAGTTACCAGACTTGGCAGCAACTACCCATATCCACCGAACCATCTCTCTGACCCTGATGTAACTTCTTAAAGAACAGATTTACCATTCAGTAAATCGTTTTTTCTCTTTTCACCCTACAGGTTATTGGTGATGTTCACCATTTCTGCTGGAACAGCTGTACTGTCGTACTTCATTCCCAGCACCATTGGTGTGGTTCTTTTCATGACTGGACTTGGGTTCTTGCTGAGTCTTAATCTAAGTGGCATGCACTTAGTCTTCAAGCACTGCGTGGCCAGCCACAGAGTGGAAGGAAAATCTAAGACTTTCCTTGGTGACTCGGACCAGCAGTTCGGGTGGAAGGAATGCCTTCTCTACAGCATTATGTTCAGCTTGGCTCTCCTAGAGGCGGGTCTGCTGCATCACTACTCCGGTTACTCACAGGTTTCCAAAAACTGCTCCCAGGCAATCGTGGGCTATATGCTGATGATGTTGCTTTTAATACTGTGGATACTAAGAGAAATTCAGAGCGTCTATATCTTTGGAATTTTCCGAAACCCGTTCTACCCAAAGGATGTGCAAGTTGTGACTGTATTCTTAGAGAAGCAAAAAAAGCTCCTGTGGATTGGGGCTGTCAGAAGGATTTTGCTAACCCTAGGTAGGAAGATAAAATCTGATAACTGTGTTATGAATCATATTTGGGAAGCGTTTCCTCAAAAAGGAAATTCTCATATTTGTATAGTATGCTATAGGCAAGATTTTGATATTTTTGTTCATTAATTTTCAGTTAATTGCTTAATTTTGTCCATAAAACCATTTATTCTGATAAACTACAATAGAGGAAGTTTCAGTGCATTAATTAAATTTACCTCATCTTTCTGTCTATTTTGTTTCAGTGTCACCTTTTGCTGTGATAGCATTTCTTTCATTGGATAGTGCCTTACAAGGACTCCACTCTGTGTCTGTCTCCATAGGATTCACAAGGGCTTTTAGAATGGTAATCCTAATTTGCACTTAATAGTACTTTACTGTTTCTAAGTTTCACTGTGGTTTTTAAGTTTGCATAGATAATTGGTGGCTATCTAATAAAAGTGGGTAATTTGTACACTACAGGTATGGCAGAATACAGAGAACGCTTTATTAGAGAGTGCTATTGTGTCAGCTGTGCACATGCTGATAGCCGACACAGACTCATGGTGGAACAGAAGCCTTGATACAGGAATAAGACTCTTATTGGTAAGTGTATTTTTAACAGCTGTATTGAGATATTTTTTACGTGTGATAAAATTCCTTCTTACTGTTCATGGAATATATTCAGAGTTGTGCAGTCAGCATTAGTATCTAATTTTCAAATGTTTCCAGCATCCCAGATGTATGCATTGATAGTATACATTAATGGCCATCCTCCATCCCATTGTCTGTATCTCCTCCAGACCCAGCCACCACTTACCTACTTTCTATATTGACAGATTTTTCCCCTTCAGGACAAATTGTCTGAATGGAATCACAGAATGTGTGGTCCTTTGAATTTTGTCCCCCCAGATGGTCCATATGTTCTTTGGGATCTTTCATAATGGATGCATCAGTACTTATTTTTGTTGCCAAATAATATTCCAGTGTGTAGATAAACCACATTTGCTGGATACACTCATAGATGATACTTGGGTTTCTACTTTTCATTATTGGGAAGAATATTACTATGAACATTTGTATACTTTTATTTTCTGAGACAGGGTCTTCCTGTAGTCCCAGGTGGCCTGGAACTGACTATGTAAACAAGGCTGGCCTTGATCTCTTCGAGGTATGCCTGCCTCTGCCTCCCAAGTGCTGGGATTAAGATTGTGTGCCAGCACGTCAGGCTGTGTACATATTTTTGGATGGACATGTGTTTTTATTTCCTATTGGTATAAGCACACAGGTCTAGGAATTTGGGCATGCAGTAATTCTGTATTTCATGCTTCACGTACTGCCACACTGTTTTCCAACCTTGTTATGCCATTTTGGAAATACACTATTTAGCAGTATATGAAACTTTTCCCATTATTCCACATTCCCACCAGCACCTATATTAGCTGAGTTTTTCACTCTAGCCACACATAGCTGTGAAATGCCATCTTGCTGTGGTGGTGGTTGTTGTCATTTTGTTTTGTTTTAGGGCAGGTCTCTTGTAGCCCAGGCTGGCCTCAAAGTCGTATGTAGTCAAGGCTAGTCTTGAACTTCTGATCCTCCTAGCCTCTACCTCCCAAGTGTTGCAGTTACATGTCCATACCACCATGCCCAAGTCCATCTTGCTGCAGTTTGGATTGCATGATTCTGTTTAGTTTCTTTCCATGTATATACTGCTCATTTGTGTATTTTTTGGGTTTATATCCAAATCATTTGTCCATTTTTATTTGAATTATTTTTCTTATGCATTCTAGATACAAGTTCCTTGACTGATGTAATATGCCAGATTATCTCCTGTTCTGCAGGTTGTCATTTTCTTAATTGTGTGTGTGTGTGTGTGTGTGTGTGTGTGTGACTCAGGACGTCATGCATGCTGGGCAAGTGCTCTACAGATAACACTGAACTACATCCCCAGCCTCTGATGCTGTCCTTTGGTCTTTTGAAACACAATACATTTTAACATTTTTAATAAAGTACTTATATTTATTATTTCTTCATTCATCTTACAGTGCTCAGGATTGAACCTCGGGCCTCACAGATGCTAGGCCCACTTTTTAATCTTTTGTGACAAGTGCTTTTTTCTTTTGTCCCTCTGTTTTTGGTGTCATGTCTAACAGACACTACTTCAAGGCATAAAGATGGACAGTATTTTCTTGAAGACTTTGTAGTTTTATACAGTCTGCAATCTACTTTGAGTTACTTTTTGCATGTAATGTTGGGTGAAGTTCCAGATTTATTCTTTGGAATGTGTATATATGATTGTGCTATGCTATGAAATGAAAAGACTATTCTGTCCTTAATGAATTCTTTTGGTACCCTTGTCAAATATCAAATTGGGGGAGGGGGTCTAGTGAGTTGGCTCAGTGATTAAGAGCATGTACCACTTTTGCAGAGGAACAGAATTCAGTTTCCAGCACCCATGTCAGGTGACTCACAATCTACCTGTAACCTCAGCTCCAAGGAATCTAATGACCTCTTCTGGCCTCTGAGGGCACTGCACTCGTGTGCTACGCTCATGTGCACATACTCAGACACAAATACACTTAATAAAATATTTTAAAAATCAAATTTTCTTATTTCTGTAATACTCTTTAGTTCTTTTCCATCCATATATATAGTCCTTATGCCAATATCACACTTTTGGGGGGCTACAGTAGTTTTGTTGTAGATTTTCAAGCTGGGAGTGTAAGTCTTCCAACTTTGTCCTTTTTCAAGACTGTCTTTACTAGTCTGGGACCATTCCATTTCCATGTAAATATTAGTATCAGCTTGTCAGTTTACTCATAAAGGCCTCTTAGACTTTGATGGGAAATGCCTTGAATCTGTATATCAACTTAGGAATACTGTCATCTTAAAAACATTGATTCTTCAACTCATAAAAAAGATGTTTATGTTCCAGGCCAGGCATGCTAGCACGTGCCTTTAATCCTAGCATTTGGGAGGCAGAGGCAGGCGGATCTCTGTGAGTTCAAGGCCAACGTGGTCTACATAGTGAGTTCCATGTCAGCTGGGGATACAGGGAGACCCTAGCTCAGAAAAAAAAAAAAAAAGGATGTTTATGTTCCATAAGATTCATTTATATTTTCTTCAGTATATTTCAACAGTGTTTTATAGTTTCCAGTGTATACATCTTACATTTAATAATATTAAATTTATTCCTAAGTACTTAGTTCTTTTTGCTGATTTTAAAAATGTAATGTTTTTAATTTTATGTTTTCGCTTATTTATTGTTAGACTTAGACTAAAGGATATAATTTATTTTTTTTATTAATCTTGTATCCTGAAATCACACTGAACTTTCATTAGTGGTAATAAATTTCTGGTGGCTTCTTCGGGCATTCTACATATAAAGTGAAGTCAGATACAAATAGAGATAATATTTCTTTGTAAGCTGAATGTCTCTAATTTCTTTTAGTTGTCTAATTTCGATGACTAGAACTCTGGGATAATGTTCAGCTGAATGAAGGAGAGCAGGCAGTCTATGAGGAAAGCATTCAGTCTCATTAACGTGTCGCTCTTTTATAACTAAGGATGACAGCTAAGGATTTTTCATAGGTGTTCTTTATCTCACGTTCCCTTCAGTTGTTGAGTACTTTTATCATGAAGGGTGTTAGATTTTATCAAATCCTTTTGCTCTGTTTGTTGTTAGCATAATAGTATGTAATATGTTGATTGGGTTTTGGTTGTTAAACCAGGTTTTCTTTCCTGGAATAAATCCCGCCTGGTTATGCTGTACAATACTTTTCATATGTTGAAGAACTGAGTTTAGTAATATTTTCCTTTCATCTTTATTCACAAGATATGTGTATGTGTAAGTATGTGTGTTTGCGTTTACACTGTTAACTTTCATTATGATATTGTTGTCTGGTTTAGGTGTCAGGATCACATAAAATGACTAGAAAGTATTCCCTACACTTCTGTTCTCTGGAAGAGCTGATGAAAGATTGGTATTGACTATTCCTAGGTGTTTTATTGTCATCATCAAATATTAATATTTGAAGTATTTCATTGTAAATAGTATTTTGTAATACTGAAGATATCCAAACCTCAGCTTTTCTCTATGAGTAGTTTTGGGAGTCATTGTCTCCCCAGTGTATCCGCAGATGAGCCTATCGGGCTCTAGTGGACAGTTCAAACCCAGGATCACTCATATGCCCCTGGTTAAACTCAGTGGGTCACAAAACCAAAAGATGGGGAAAGAGATGTGGAGGGAAGAGGAGGGATGACAGGTGGGAGGGAGGTAAGAGATTGCAGAAGAGTATGATTAGAGGGCATCATATATGGATGACATTAGCAAAGAACAAAATTCTTTAAAAAAATCAAAAAAGAAGAAAAAATAGAAGTAATGCAAGTGCCACATAGCTGAAGACGTCGTTTTCAGTCACAAGGGTCATTACATACATTTTAGGAATGAAAAATCTGTAACTAGTGTAAAAATGGCCAGTTAAATTGTTTGTCAGTGTAGTCTAATTCAATCTTTTGTTATCAGCCTCATCTATTTTTTTTTCTTCAGCTACTTTTAGTAAATGTGCTTTTCTGGGAACATGTTAGTTTCTTCTAAGTTACCTAATTTGATGGTTTACAATTAATTGTTCATGCACTTAAGGGGTTTTTTTTGGGGGGTGTCTTTTTGGGGTCTCCCTGTAGCCCCAGCTGGTCTAGAACTGACTATAGAGACCAGGCTGGCCTCAATCTCTCTACAGAGATCCACCTGCCTCTGCCTCCAGAGTGCTGCGATTAAAGGCGTGCACCACCACACCCAGCCTTACCCTTAAGATTTGAGTAGTATGTCAATTTTCTTCAGTGTTAACTTTCTTGGTTTTCTTTTTCCAAAGAAACAATTTTATTTAGCATTATTAGCTTACCACATTATTTTCTAAGAGCTTGTTTGCCTCATCTAAAGCTGAACTGATAATACTATCAAAAATCAAAGTACTAACCTTCCCTGAGTGGATTATATGTGGGAGATACCCTCTCCGGTACCAGCACAGGCTTGTATTCCCAAATGGCAGAAGACAGCGGCAAGAGGGTCAGAAGTTCAAGATCATCTTCAGTTACATAGCAAGTTTGAAGCTAGCTTGAGCTACATGAGACCCTGGCTGAGATCAAACTTACAAATGTAGTTTCTCTTTTATTATGTTGAGGTTTGAAGAAAATTATAGCAAGGAGTCACATGTTAAGGCTATTTCCCCCCAAATAATTGGGGCAATAATATGATGATTACATAATTTTCCTTAAGTGATTTTGAAAATTCATGTTTTTTTTTTATAAGTGATGATTTCTACGTTTCCACAGGTTGGCATCATGTGGGATCGTCTGATTCAGTTCATCTCTAAATTGCGGTTTGCTGTGACTGTACTTTTGGCATCATGGACAGAAAAAAAACAGCATCGCAAAACAACTACCACTTTGTGTGTACTCAACATTGTCTTCTCACCATTCGTGTTGGTTGTCATCATTTTGTCTACGCTACTGTCTTCTCCTTTGCTCCCCCTCTTCACCCTTCCTGTTTTCTTGGTGGGGTTTCCCCGTCCTGTTCAGAGTTGGCCAGGAGCAGTGGGCACTGCAGCTTGTGTGTGTGCAGACACGGTGTACTACTACCAGATGGTCCCCAGGTTGACCGCTGCACTGCAGACCGCAATGGCAGCTGGAGGTTTAGGTAAGTAAATGAGCTGTGCTTAAGAAATTATTCCTAATGTATTTGAAGTACAGGAAAAGAACACAGATTATCTGTTTAATCGAGCCATACAGCATAGAGCATAGAGCTTGGATGAGTTGGCCAAGACTATGAAATAGAATTATACCTTGGCTTGTTACATTTGAGATAAAATAATAAAATAAATATTTAGGGAAGATTTCATTATGGTAATTTGGCAATTGAAAAAGATAGAACATTTTTAAAAATTCAGATTATATGCTTACCATTGAAACATAACATCTTTCTGCCCACAGTTTCCATGAATATATAATGAATTTCTGTCAAGTGGATTCAATAGGTCCAAAGCAAAGACTAAAACCTAGCTGCCTATGTAGATACTCTACTTCCAATATCATTCCAATATCAAAACCTTTAAAGAAAAGCAAATGTTCAGTATACACTTTATTTGTTGTTTGTGTAACAGTGAGGTCCAGTTTTACTAGGCACAGAGGTTCCAGATGCCAACCAAGGGCCAACCCTTTTAAGCAGACCTTTCAGAGGACAACAGTCAGCCCTGCTGAGTTCACTCCTCCATACAATATATTGTGTAAGCAAACTTTCCCCAAAACAATTTCAAAAGCATTTCTAATAGTGAAGAAATGGAAATATCTGAACTGTTTATTAACAAAGAAAAAGAATACTCAGATTTGGGGCTGTAGAGATGGTTTAGTGGTTAAGAGCACTGGCTGCTCTTGCAGAGAACCCTGGTTTGGTTCCTAGCACCCATATGGTGGCTAACAACCATCCATAACTCCAGTTCTAGGGGATCCGACACCCTCTTCTGGCCTCTGCAAGCATTGCACACATGTGGTGCACTTGTACACATGCAGGTAGAACACTCATACACATAAAAATAAGTAAAAAAAATACTCAGATTCAATTATTATTCAAATAGTGAACTTGAGCTGGTAGCAGTGAGCATGAATGAGCCTCAGATGCTGTGTTGAAAGAATGTAAGTTTTTTAAAATATTTGTGCATTGTAAATTGATGTAAATTATGCAAAATTTTAAGGCCATAAATAATTGTCATATACTTATATGCATGTAAATACAATGTTCAGAGTCTTTTAGATCAGTATGAAATTACTTTTTATATATTTCATACTTTTCCAAATATGCTTAATGTCTATTTAACATTTTATTCAATAGTTTCCATTTCGTTGTTTTTCTGAAAACTGTATCCTTAGTTTCTGCATATTGTCACGTATACATTGCCTCACTTATGCAAGTGCTCAAAAAGAGCTTAGCATGATGCTTCGTGGTGTGCAGTGGACAGTCATTTCTATTCTTGACCTAACCACAGGGCAAAGTAACTGGGATTGAATTCTAGATGTGTTCAGTTTGAATATTCACAGAGAAAAATAAAACAAGTTTGAAAAATTATTTTCTTTCTTTTTTTTCCTTCTCTAATTTATTTTAGGTTTCCTCCTGCCTGGGTCTCATTATTTGGGCCGTTTTCAGGATCGTTTAATATGGATAATGATTCTAGAGCGTGGCTATGCTTACTGCTATATTAATATTAAGGTCAATATGCATTTGAAACTTCTCTAGTAGTCTTTATAGTGCACTTATAAGATTTTATCTGTTACATACACGTCAACAATAACTTAGCCTGAAAGAGATGTATGTTTGTTTATGAAAAAACCAAGTGATTTCAAAATATATATTTTAATAAGCACATTTTGTTAGCTAATGTCAGTTGTGTAATAGAGCGTTGTATAAAATACATTCACTTGGTTGTTCTTTTTATCCATGTTTATGTGAATATCTCAAAAAATGTGAATCAGTGATTCTTTTTCTTCCCACCCCACTGCCTCTACCAGCTGCACCATTCCTGTCCTTTTTGTAAGGTCAGAATGCCTGATTAGAGTTGCTTCTTTTTCTATCTTCAAGTTCGTTTTTCCCATTCTGTCTCCACCTTACTCTAGGTTTTTCACCCTTACCAAACCTGCTCTTGTCAAGGTCTCCAGAGACATTCACATGGCTAACTCCAGTGTGTGCTCTCAGAGCCATCTTACTTGACCAGTCAGCAGCAGGTGATACAGTTCTCTTGTTTGACAGTTTGTCTCTTTACTTTGACCTCTTCACTTCAGCTTCGCAGAGCCTCACAGTCCTTGGGGACAGCTCTGCCCTTCTGGTTGCTCAAGTCAAAAGTACTCCTGTGTGATTCCTAGTTCTGTACTTTCCACATTCAGTCTGACAAGAAATTCTTAATCCTAGTCAGCTGTTTCTGCTTCCAATTACTTCTCACCACCCCAGTTCCAGGCATCTTCATCCCTTAACCAGCCCAGATAATTTTAGTAGCCTCTCAATCACTCTCCTGCTTCTGCAGGTGTTCCTGCAGTTTATTGTCAACCAAAATGATCTTGTAAATGTAGGTCAGAGCCTGTCACTCCTCTACTGAAAGCCCCGTAGTATATATCTTTCATTCAGTGCACAAACCAAGGCCCTGAGGAACCAGGCTCTCTGCTCCTGCTTTGGCCTCATCTACCACTTTAACCTCTGTTCCAGCCTACCGTCTGTGTCTTCCCTTCGGGTAATTGGTTAACCCCCTGCTACCATCAAGCTTGTGCTCCAGTGTCATTTTCTCAATAAGGTCTCTTGCAGCCATCATATTTAAAAATATAATCCCACTAGCATCTCGGCAACCCCAACCCTTGGCTTGCTGTCCTTCTTCTTTATTTTCATAGCACTTAACACCTTCTAAAAACTAAGCAAATTTTTACTTTTTTGATTGTCTTTGTGCTTCACTACTGAAATGTTACAGGAGCACAGTTGTTTTGTTTTTATTCAAGAATATGCCCTAAACCCCGGAATAGCATCTGACACAGAATAGACCTTTAATAAAGAGCATTGAATCTGTAATGAATTTTTTGACTTAGCACAGATTGGATAAAATTACTAGCGACCAAAAAGCTGTCCCTTTAGAACAATGGTTCTCAAAATGGAACCCCAAGTCTAGTAGCATTGACTGCAAACGGAAGTGCATGAATCCCACCTCGGACCTATCAAATCAGAACCTGAGGTGAGGGAGTCTAGCAGTAGCTTTAAAGTATGCTCCACAGGATTCTGACTCACCTAAAGTTTGAGAAGCCCCATTGTATTGTAACCTGTACAAGTCTAAGAAGGAAAGAAAATTCATGCAGATATCACAGATAATTGTTTCTGAGTACTTTATTTTGTTATTAAAATTATATAATTTAATGTCCAATTATATGAACCATCCTTTTGGTGGTCTTTTATGCTTTATACACACACACTCATACACACACTCATGCACACTCACACTCCACACTTGCACACACTTTTTATTGGCATCCTTTTTTCTTTTACAAGAAATATTTAAAATTGTTTTTATTATTTTATAATTTCATGCATGTATTCAGTGTATTTAGATCATATCCACCCTCCATTGCCCCTTCCAGCTTCTTTCAGAATCTCCTCACCCCTCTCCCAACTTCATGTCCTCTTTAAAAAAAAAGTTCCACTGAGTCCAGTTAGTGCTGCCTAATTTGTATATGAGTGGGGGTAGGGCCATCCACTAGAGCATAGACAGCCTGTGATGGACCACACCCCAGAAGACAGCTGTGCTTCTTTCTCTCCCCCTGCATCCATCAACTGCCAGTATTGCCTCAGCTGGTGTGGGAGCATCATGAGCTCTTCTTCTGTCTGTGCTGGGGTGTTTTCTGGCTTGGTCTTGTGCAGGGCTTATGCAGACAGCCACAGCTGCTGTGACTTCATGGCTACAACTATTTTACAGCAGTTTTTCCTGACCTCTGCCTCTTTAAGAGTCTGTCCTCTCAATGTTCTCCGAGCTTTGGAGCGAGCTTTGGAGCCGGGGAGGATGGATGCATGCTATAGGTGCCAATTTAGGGTCAAGCATTCCAGTCACTTATTCTCAAGAATTTCTTTTTTCTGGAAAGAAAAGGAGGGGATCTCAGAGAAAATACATAACCTACTAAAGTTGTATGTGTCATTTGGTAGAGCAATAGCTTAAAAATGGGTTCTGAAAGCACTCGTAGTTTTGTAAAAAATAAATAAATAAAATTAATTAACTAACAGTTATAGGCCTGAGATAGCTCAGTGGTTAAGAGCACTGACTGCTCTTGCAGAGGACCCAGGTTCAATTCCCAGCACCCACAAGGCTACTAACAACCATCTGTAACTCCAGTTCCAGAGGATATGACATCCTTTTCTGACCTCTGTGGGCATTGCATGACACAGGTGTACTTTAAAATACGTTTTAAAAAACAATAATAGTAAACAGTGACCTGGTTTGTGCTCTTCGCATGATCCCGTCTAAGGACGTACTCAACATGTTTGAAATCTGCACAGGAACACACTCACATTGTTCACGCACTAAGCATTTGCTGATTGCATGTCTTCTGTGTGTTGGGTGCTAGTTTAGACACTGGGAATATTGACAGCTGCTTTATGAATGTCATGCTGCAGTTGAATGAGACAAAGAGTAACCAAATGAATGCTATATATCCATTAAAAAATAGAACACATGTGATTTGATAAACTATGGTACTCCAATAAAATAATTCTCTTAGTCTCATAAAGTGGAGTAGAAGGCTACAAAATGGCTACAATATACTTCAGAGTTTTCATTTTGCTCCCCCTCCCCATAAAATGTCTGATTTAAAAGTTTTTAATATGTGATTCAACCTTCACAATAGGTATAGTCTAACAAAACTATAGTTATACTCATAACTATAAAATGCCTTACTCAACTCCTAGTGGGATTTTCTATAACTTCTTTAAAATCAGTAGCATTATTTTCAGTCTCTTTATCCAACATCAAATATCTTAAATGATATAAAGTGTAAGTTGCAGCTGCTCTTCAGTTAAAGAATTTTTATTTTTTGTTTTATTTTTTTTTATTATATTTTTTGAGACAGGGTCTCCCTGTAGCCCCAGCTGGCCTGGAACTCAATATGTAGACCAGGCTGGCCTTGAACTCACAGAGTTCCGCCTGCCTCGGCCTCCCAAGTGCTGGGATTAAAGGTGTCCGCCACGACGCCCGGCCAGTTAAAGAATTTTTAAAACCATTTTTCCACATTTATGATGAGAATTAGTTTCTGTTCCCTGAGTAATAAATGACGTTAAACTCCAGTTCTTCATTTCCTCTTTAGGGGTTAGAGTTGCAGGAAACATCCTGTCATACTGCGGAAGCCCAAAGAGTTGATGAAGTGTTCGAAAGTGCTTTTCAGCAAGAATACCCAAAAGTATGCTCCCTTAATGAGCACTTTGGAAATGTCTTGACACCGTGTACTGTTTTGCCTGTGAAAATGTATTCTGATGCCAGGAATGTTCTATCTGGCATAATTGATTCTCATGAAAACTTGAAAGAATTTAAAGATGACCTTGTTAAAGTGCTTGTGTGGATGCTTATTCAGTACTGCTCGAAAAGACCCAGCCTACGGGAGAATATTCACAAAACTGAGACCAAAGGGGAACCCCCTCTAATAATCCTGCCTGCTTTGAGCACTTCACCCCCTAGATCCCTGGAAGACACAGATAGTTTAAATTCAGACACTTTTGATGATTGGTCTGATAATATCTTTGATGATGAGCCAACTATCAAAAAGAGAAAAGAAGAAAAAATGCAGTTCAAAGTTTTACCAAGTACAAATTTGCCTATTCCTGGGTCAGTCGACTCACAGAGTGTGGATGGTCATTCTACACACACAGTTCCTAAAAACGATCTTTATAGAACGATTTTGTTGGGATTCCCTGCCATTGACAAGGGAAAGCGAGAAGACATACCATCCACCCCTCTCTTGGAGTTCACTTGTTCCCATTCTCGGATATTGAGTTTACCTGAGGAGTGGCAGTCTAACAGTATACTGAATTCCAAAATGAAGGAGATGAGCTCCTTATTTCCAGAAGACTGGTACCAGTTCGTTTTAAGGCACTTGGAATGTTTTCACTCAGAAGAAAAGTCCTCAAGTATACTGGACGAAATTGCAAAGGATAAAGTTTTAAAAAACTTGTATGTTCAGACAGTAATGACTTGTTATTTTAGTTTATTTGGAATAGACAATATGACTCCTAGTCCTGGTCAGATATTAAGAGTTTACAATGGTGTTTTGCCCTGGTCTAGTGCCTTGGATTGGCTCACAGAAAAACCAGAACTGTTCCAGCTAGCTTTGAAAGCATTCAGGTAACTCATTTTGATTATATACAAGTTGGAATTGGCCAAAAATACCCTTTTTTAAAGCAATATCACCTAAAGGCTTTTTCATTTCTAAACTTTTAAAGTAGCTTCCATAA
Organism: Nannospalax galili; assembly: GCF_000622305.1. Lineage (NCBI taxonomy): Eukaryota > Metazoa > Chordata > Mammalia > Rodentia > Spalacidae > Nannospalax > Nannospalax galili. The sequence continues at coordinate 1,532,532 of NW_008343385.1, read as the reverse complement.
GAAATATGCTTGGTGTGTATTGTGTTTATATTGGCAACACACTTTAATTTCTACTGTGTTGCCTTTGTTCATGTAGAGATTGTTTTTTCATGTGGTTCATTGGACTTCTTCCCTTCCTCTTCATCCATGTCTCCCTGGCTATTTTGTTGTATTTTTGTTTTTCCTTTCAAATGCTCAGGATGGAACCTACATCTTTTGTCTCTACCTTCTGAGTGCTGGGATAACAGGCATGTCCTGCCACCACTTCTGGTTTACATGGTGCTGGGGATCCAACCCAGGGCTTTGTCTATGCTACGCAAGCACCCTACCAACTGAGCTGCATCCCTAGCCTCATCTCCCTCAGTTTTTTTCTATCTGAAGTGTACGATTTCTTTGGGGAAGGGGTGAGATATGATCCCATGTACCCCAAGATTAGCCTTGAACTCATTATGTAGCTAAAGATGACCTTACCGTCCCCTCTCAAGTACTGGTAGTACACGTCTATGCCATGACACTTGGTTTGAAATATGGACGATTGTACTTCAGAGTCTTAAAAATAGTGAACAATCTCTTTCATTATAAAGTTGATTTCCAAAATTCTAAAATTGTTTGGGTTTCCGTTTTTTAGGTATACTCTGAAACTAATGGTTGATAAAGCAAGTTTAGGTCCAATAGAAGACTTTGAAGAACTGAACAACTGTCTTAAAGAATATGAAAGTAACTGGTACATTGGTTTAGTATCTGATGAAAAGTGGAAGGAAGCAATTTTAGAAGAAAAGCCATGCTTGTTTTCCCTGGGGTATGATCCTAATATGGTAAGGCATTTTGATTATTCAAACTTCAGAATTGGAAAAGAATTTGAAAACCTATAAAACTAAGTGATAAATGATACAACATTCTAGCTGTTGATAATGTTCAAGGCATTTATAATCATGACTTTGTGATCGAGATAGTCCAACCCTGAAATAGCCAGTTCATTTGTTTTTGCTAACTGAATAAGGGACAATTTAAAATATGCAGTTACTATAAAATGGCCAGTGCAGGCCGAACATGGTGGTGCATACCTTCAAATTCTGACACTCAGGAACCAAGGCAGGCAGATCTCTGTGAGATCAAGGCCAGCCTGGTCTACATAGTGAGTTCCAGGTCAACTGGGGCTACTAGGGAGACCCTGACTCAAAAAAACAAAAAAGAACAGCAAAAAAGATAAGCAGTGCATGTAATTTGCTATAGTATATTTGACAAAATACATTGTTTTCCTTTATGTCCATTTTAAATGAAAGAAGGATCACTTTGGGTTTAACTCCAAGAAGAGAAATTAATTTTTAAGTGGTAAATTATTTTTTTACTGGCATCCATAATTCATTTGAAGCAAACATAACCTGTGAGAATTCAATGAGACTCTAAATAGAACAATTTTTTAAGACATAGTACCTATTCTTACTAAGTTTACAATACCCTTGATCGAGCATGGTATGAATGAATCAGTGTTATGAGCCTATCTGGGTTTCAAATCTATCTAGCATTACAGTAAGAGGAATTCTGGGTATGTTCTGCCCAACAAAACTGGTGGAAAAAAATGAACATGAAAGTGTCTGAAGTGGCCCTAGTGGTATACACCAAGTAAAGAAACATTAACTTAGGAACATCTACTACAGCCTGAAAAGAACACCAAGAAGCCAGTGTTTGAACCACATCCTGCTGCCTCCTTCTGCAGCAAGACCGAAGCTCCATTAGGCTGGTGCATCCAGGAGCACAGGTTCTCCCTCTTCCTTGGCTCCCAATCGGAAGACTGTTTTTCCTGGAGGGCAGGATATCAGTATTTCTCATTCTAATTCCAGCTCTGCTCCTGAGGCCACATTTTAGGCCTATGTAGTCTGGAGATAGACTACCCTCTGGCCAACCTTACTCATCAGGTGGAGGATTAATCTTGGGCATTCTGTCACTAAGAATTTGGGGTCCTGATCATGCTTACCTATCCATTTCATTGGGGTTGGACACTGAAAGAGGTAAACTGAGGAGACCTGTGGCTCCTGTTCCCCCACACTGTTGTCTCCTGAGGTAGAAGTGTCAGTCAGAGAGAAGCATGGTGCTGTTCCACCTCCAGAGTCAGAACTCTGCCTCAGAGGTTTGCCCTGTGAGAGCAGCAAATCATTAAAAAGAATACATAAAAATAAATTTTAAAATGAGTTCTGAAGCTCTTCCCAAAAGAACTGATTCATTATGAACAGTGTAGATACCCTGAAGTATGTATTTGTATGTTTGTGGGGTTATGATATGCTTACTACAAATTACACAAAAGAGATCAGCAAAATAGGATATAAAATTGGCTTAACATCCAAAAAATCAATGTCATACACAATAACAGTAGAATAAGAAAGCCACATAATTATCCTAGTAGACAAAGAAAAACCATCTAGCAAACTTAATGCTATTTCATAATTTTTTCTAAGAAATGAACTTAATAAAAAAATATAGCTACCATGATAATTATTGGTGAAAATGGATGCTTTCCTCCTAAGATCAGGAAGACAAGGATGTCCATTCTTCCCATCTGTCTGAACATTGTACTAGAGGTTCTATGCAGGTGTGATGACTGAATGGTTCTTTCCATGCCCCAAATGCATGTTGAAGCCCTAGCCTCAGTATATAGGAGCTTTTGGGAAGCCATTAGGCTTAGATGAGATCATAAGTGTTAAACTATACTGTAGGAATGAAATAGGAATTTTATGTAATCTTGTAACCAAAGTTAATTTTATGTTTTCAGCTCATTTAACATTGTTCAATCTGCCTTCATACTGTGTAATCAGCTTATTTAATTTATCCTCTAGGAAAACAGTGCAAACAATCTTACTAGGCCTTGGGCTCCTCTTGTAATCAACTTTCACAAGCTAAGCTAAACAGATAACTTTAATCTTAGATTATGTTTTCTATTTCTTCCTAATGACCCTTCCTTGCCCCAACCCAGAATTGTGTGTGTGTGTGTGTGTGTGTGTGTGTGTGTGTTGAAAATATCATTGCTGAAAGCAGAAACATTGAAAGCAGCACATTATCCCCATTTTATGTTGCAAACAGCATGTGGGATTAGATAATACCTGTTTGTGGTTTTATATGTATAGGCATCGGAAAAGGAAAATTCTTCCCTAATGAGACAAGCTTCCTCACTTCTTTCCCATGTCATACTGGATCTACTATTTAAGCAGAGAAAGAGGGTATGCCATTAGTTGGAGGAACAATTCTGAGAGAAATCAGAAGGAATGGAACTGTTCTGAGAACAGTTCAGGCTCACCCTTGGTTGTAAACGACTTCTAAGAGTTAGGCTGTCTTTGTTCAACACTGCTGCACTGGGTCATCTCTGCCACACTACATAATGGGATTAGTGTCCTTATAAGAAGAGAAGGAGACATTAGAGCTTATATATGTACCATATGACAGAGCAAGAAGGCAACCTTTGGCAAGCCAGGAAGAGCCCTCACTAGAGCCTTACCATGGTGAACCCTGATTGCAGACTTCTCAGCTTCTAGAATAGTAAGAAAACAAACTTCAATCTCTCTCTTCCTCCTCCTTCCTGTTCCCTCCATTCTCTCCCTCCCTCCCCTTCTTCTCTCTTCTCTCTCCATCTCTCAACAAGACTCTCACTGTATTTCCCAGGCTAGTTAAAGCACTCATAAAATCCTAAGTTCTGTGATCCTTCAGTGTCAGCCACTCAAGTAGCAAGAACTACAAGCATGTACCACCACACCTGGCATAAATGTCTTTATCCTAACAGCTGAGCTGTTAGAATAATTGGGCCAAAGAAAGAAAAGGTTTATGGATTAGAAAAGAAGGAAAATGATTTGCAGGTCATGTGATCTTGTGTTTAGACCATAAGGAATCTACTTTAAAACTTTTTAGGATGATTGTAGGATATAAGAAGTTTGTCAACATATGAAATTAAGAAAATCCCACTTGATTTGTAGTAGCATCCAAAAGAATAAAGGGGATCCAGACATGGTGATGCATACCTTTAATCCCAGCACTTAGGAGGCAGAGGCAGGTATATCTCTTTGAGACTGAGGGCAATGCAGTCTACACACCAAGTTCCAAGCCAGCTGGGGCTACCAGGAGACCCAGTATAATAAATAATAATAATGATAATAATAATAATAATAATAATAATAATAATAATAATAATGGGCTGGCCAGATGACTTAGTGGGTAAAAGTACCTGCTGCCAGGCCTGATGACCTGAGTTCCATCTGTAGGACCCACATGGTAGAAGAAAAGAACTAAGTCCCTCAAGTTGTTCTCTGACCTCCAACTGTACACAGTGGCATGTTTGTGTGTGCATGCACACAAGAGGCTGAGGCAGGATGATCATGAGTTCAAAAACTGTCTGGGCTATATAGTGAGACTCTGTCTCAAAAAATATTATACTTAGGAGGTGCTGGAAAGATGACTCAGTAGTTAAGAGCATTGGCTGCTCTTGCAGAGGACCCAGGTTCAATTCCCAGCACCCTCATGGCAGCTAACAACCATCTATAACTCTAGTTCCAGAGGGTTTGATGGGGGATTCGATGCCTCTTCTGACCTCCACAGGCGGTGCACAACATGGGTGTGCTTATATGCATGAAATACACTCATACACATAAAAAATAATAAAATATTTTTAAATATAATACTTAGGTAATAAGTATAAAATTTGTACACTGAAAACTGTAAAACATTGTTGAAAGAAAGAATTAGAGATCTAAATGAAAGGGAAAATACCCATGTTCATAAAATACCCACATTTGTGGCTCAAACTGTATTGTTAAAATGGTAATACTCTTCAAATTAATCTAAAGATTTTACACAGTCCCATTCAGATCTCATCTGCCTCTTGAAAATTAGCAATGTGTTCTCTCACAGCTCTGAAGTTAGAAGTCTGAAATGAGGGTGTCTAGGTCATGCTTCCTCCGAAGGCTCTGGAAGAGTCTTCCCTCATCTCCCCTGCTTTTTTGCAGGCTCTTAGCATTTCTTTGCTTGCAGCAGCATATCTCCAGTCTCTATTGTCACATGACCTTCTTTTCTGTCCTATGGAGCTTTCCTGCTCCTTTCTCTTAAAAGGACACCAGACATTGGCTTGACGGCCGCATAAATCCAGGGTGATCTCATCTCAAAATCCTTAATTATGGGCCAGGTATGGTGGCCCACACCTATAATCCCAGCATTGGGAGGCAGGCACAGGCAGATCTCTGAGAGATCAAGGCCAACCTGGTCTACATGGTGAGTTCCAGGCCTGCTGGGACTACAAGGGAGACCAGTCTCAAAAAGAGCCCCCCCACACATGCACATACACAAAAATCGTTAATTACATCCATAGAGCACCCCTTCCAATTAAGGTCATATTCACAGCTATCAAAGGTTAGAACTGAGATTTATTCTCTTCGAAGATGCTGTTAACACACTGCAGATGTCAGTTAACATATTAAATAACTAACCTTAAATGTATCAGAGACCTAAATGTTACAGCCAAATAAAATTAAATAACTAACCTTAAATGTATCAGAGACCTAAATGTTATAGCCAAAAACCATAGGTATTTCAGGAGAAAACATGGAAGTAAACCTTCATGATCTCAAACTTGAGACTAAATTATTAAGTATGATACCAAAAGTATGAGAAGCAACTGAAAACCATGTAGGTACATGTCCTTAAAAGTAAAGCCTTGGGGCTGGCGATATAGCTCAGTTGGTAGAATGCTTGCTAAGCATTCATGAAGCCCTAGATTCAATTCCCAGAACCTCATAAAACCTGGCCAGGTGGCACAGGCCTATAATTCCAGCACTCAAGAGATGGAGGTACGAGGATCAGAAGTTCAAGGTCATATATATCTGGCTACATAGCAAGTTCTCAGCCAGCCTGGCTTTATGAGACCCTACATCAGAAAGAATGGATTGTGAATGTAGCTCCTTGGTCAATACTTGCATAGTGTATACAGGACCCTAGGTTCATTCCCCATTATCAGAAAAGGAATATACATGTGTGGATTTGTTGATCTGGTTGCTCATTAAACCCAGCACTTAGTAGGCTTAGTAAGGAGGATTGTCACAACTTTGGGGCCAATCTGGACTATAAAACACAAGACCTTGTCTCAAAAAAATCAAAACCAGCTAAACAAAAGCAAATAAAAACTTTTAAATGGTTAACTTTTATAGGCCTGGTGTCGCAAGGCTGTAATCTCATCACTCGGGAGGATCAAGAATTCAAAGTCATTCCTGTCTACATAGGGCTTCATAGTACATTGAGTTTATGGCCATCCTAGACTACATGAGCTCCTGTCTCCAAAACAAAATAGTAGAATAAAAATTTTTAGAGAAAGAAGAAAAGGAAGAAGAAAGAAGAAAACGACAATGAAGATGGGGTTGGGGGTGCACCACCTTTAATCCCCAAGACAGCCAAGGGCTCAAGGTTATCCTCTGCTATACTCGGGTAGAATTTGAGGCCAGCCTGGGTTACATGAGACCCTCCTCACAAGCTATTTCTTCCACAAAGCACTGTGCTGTCGAGAAAGACCACAGAAAGACAAGTTTTAAAACTGTCATTTTTTACACATTATCCACACAGAGCCGTGCCAGGCTCAGACTGAGAGAAATTTGTTAAATGGTACCATCAAACCGAATTGAAACAAAACATGTTGGGAATGAGACCCAACGCAGATATGTAAAAGGCACAGTGTCGACATTGCATGGGCACGCCTGATTTACGTCCAAAGCATCACTGTGGACAGTCTTGGTCAGCGTTTTGAGCAGCTCTCCAATTGTTTTTTTGATTAATTACAGTATGCATGTTTTTACAGGTTTATCATATGATCAATTTAGATTAGGTTCCCCTGTCAGGAACCCAAGGAGACTGACCCTTGAGGTGGAAGCCATTTTAACCAAAGAAAATCTTGCATGCCAAGGCACTAAAACATGCAAGCTGCTCTCAGTTCTTCTCACAGGGCCAGAGGGTCAGTCTGAACCTGGAGAATTCTTGAGAACAGAAGTTTGTGAGAACTAGCATGAGTCTGAACAGAAAGGA
>NW_008343385.1:1524357-1525205 GCF_000622305.1 Nannospalax galili | reverse complement strand
TCTAGTTCTGAAATGAAGTAAATTTTAAAAATACAGCTGACAAATGGTAGAGATAATTCATGGTACTTTGAGAGCATTCTAGGGAGCTTCTTACGTTAATTTGAATGATGCATTCATGGAAATACAGGAGAAGTGAAAACGGACATTAAAGAGAGAATGCTATAAGTTTTTATGGTTGGGTGCAGGCAGATAGAAAAGGTGAGAGCCTTGTCCCTGGAGATGACAGAGCATATACTATAAGGGAAAAGGTGCAGGGATAAGAAACAAGCAGGGGACTGAAGCCCAGCACTCTTACTTCACACTGAAGCGCATTCTTACTGCACCCGATAAATAAAGCAAAACAGCCTTTTGATGTCATTTATGAATTTTACATGAGTCATTATTAATTCACAGTGAAAGTAATATTAATGATGCCTTCATAACGTACTATGGATTTATCAGTTCTCATGAAGCAACTTATTGAAACTAATTATCACATAATCCCTAGAAAGCAAGACATATTGAATTTATTTCCAAACTAAACTAACAAGTAGTGTAGTTTTCAAATTGCCACAGTACTGGGAACACAATGTTTCCTATAGATATGATTCTACCTACACATGTATCAATATACATTTTGTGTATTAATATTGTGTAAATATAATAATTTATAATATCTTACATAATATTTTTTCTCCCATCATTAATAATATGATGTGGCATAAAATGTCTTTTGTTTTGTTTTAAGACAGGGTCTCCATGTAGTCCCAGCTGGCCTGGAATTCTCTATACAGACCTGGCTGACTTTGAACTCACAGAGATCCGCCTGCCTCTGCCTCCCGAGTGCTGGGACTAAAGAAGACAGAGTC
>NW_008343385.1:1513588-1524322 GCF_000622305.1 Nannospalax galili | reverse complement strand
ACTCTTACCACATTTAGAACACCCCTTGCCTTTGTTTTTTATATTTACTCGTCAAAAAAATTTTTTACGCCTTGTCCCCTAAAAGCCGCTGCCATGGCAAGTCTCTGCTGATAAGACAGACCTATATCTGAACACAGGTGTATATAACCAGTTAAATCAGTCCTTTTCCTGTAAGGCCTAATGGCTGCCTGGCAGGCAGGATTAGCATTTTTATATGCCAACTGTTTCACATACTTAAGCCCTGCGTCAACATTTCTAAATATTTTCCCTGCTGTCGTCATTAACCGATGAACAAAATCTGCAAAAGTCTCATCAGATCCCTGCTTAACTGAAATGAGAGAAGCTCCCAGGTTCCCTTTGACTGGAAGTTTTCTCCATGCTTTCATGGCAGCAACTCGAATTTGTGCAAAAAGACCTGCATCATAGTGCATCTGTCGTTCATTGGATTCATACTGGCCTCCACCTATTAACATATCAAAATCCCATCCATTTCCAGTTTGTTGATTCCTTTCAGCTGTTTCTTTACAGTTGTCATAATACTCTGATTTCCATAGCAAATAATCACCCCCACTAAGGACTGCCTTTACCAGAGTATTCCAGTCAATAGGAGTTAGCCATTTTTCAGCCTCCCCTTCCACAAGAGCCAAGGTATATAGAGCTGTAGCCTCATACTGTGACACGGCAGCCTTTAATTCTTTGATTACTGGGAATTCATGTCCTCTATGATGTCGCCATGTCTGTCCCCGGTCATCAACTGTTTTTGTTACGGGAAAAGCCTCCATATGGGAGGAAAATCTATCAGGGTTATTAAAGTCTCCTTTATATAAATGGAGGCTGGGCCTTCGAGGATTGTGGCAAACTTTTTTCCTATCCACCACAGTTTTTTTTACCTATTTTAAGTTTTTGTAATTTGAGTATCAATGATTGATGTATTTTCTCCAGTTTAATTTGTTCCTGCAATTGTGCTATCTGTTTCTTTAATTTTGATTTAGGATCTATTGTTGCCATTACAGTAGGAGCAGATGGTGCACTGAAAGTAGGAAGGTGGTCACACTCTTGCCCCTTGCGGCCATTAGGTGGCGACCTAGTCCTAGTTTTACAAACCAACCCCTCCCTCTCAGACTCTGAGCTATCTGTATCTGTATTTTGAGAAGAATCCTCATCTTCACTATAAGAGAAATCAAGTCAGGCATGTCCTTGGGAGTATCCGGAATTTCCCTCAACTCTGACTGAGAACTACTTCTAAAAATCTCTTTAGCTTGGGCAACTGCCACTACTGGCTCATGTCCATCTCTCTTATCTATTAACTCTCTTATTAAATTCCAATAAGAAAAAGTATAAACAGGAACCTTTTCAGGTCCAAACACTGTATAAAAGTCTTGTAATGCACCTACCACTCTTTTTTATCTTTTTATATCTAGTATTCCCTCTTGAGGAAACCAAGGACACGTTTCATTAATGAATTCAAAGAATCTCAATAGATCCTCTATTTTAACCTTTACTCCTCGTGTCTTTAAGCCTTCTTGTAATTGTTTAACATAAAGTTCATGCCGGCTTAATTCTTGTCCCATAATCGGACGTCTGTACTTACTTCTGGTTTTAGCCGAGGCAGGCTCCCGCGGCGAGTCCAGAGTGAAAAATCCTTATTGAACGCGTTCCTTTGGGACGTCGTCTTCCCTCACTGGATCCTCCATATCCAGCCCTAACGTTGGGCGCCAGATGTCTCAGCCCGCGAGACAGTCAACGTGGGTACCTGGAATGAGGAGTGGGGATGAAAGGGGCAAGAGACACGAAGAATGGAGACAAGACAGGCTTTCTGATCAAGTCTCATTTATTGAACATCTACACAAAGCTTTTATAAGGAAGCAGAAGGGGAAGAAGCTAGGTGGGTAAAAACCCTTGCAACAGCAGTAAATTCCAAAGTTAATTGTAAGTTCCAGTAAAGACCGCAGTTTCACAGTTAGATCACAAGTTACAATAAATTTTGCAGTCACATCACAAAGCCAGATGGTTCCACAAGGTAGAGAAGTCTCTCAAGTGTGGTAGAAAAGGTCAGGGCAGAAAAACATGTTTTTTACAGTGTCACCTGGTTAGCCTTTAACTGGGTCAATTGTTGATGCCTGCAAACAGCCTGTTTCACAGACAATGGTTGCTGTTTTCTGGGGTGGGGGCCTAGGCTCCCCACAAATAAACCTTGAGCTTCAAAGGATACTGTCAGAAAGTGAAAATATGGCCTAGAATGGAGAAAATAATTGTACATACTTCATAAAAGACATATTACAATATTTAAAGAAGTTAAACTCTATAATAAAAATACAGATAACCCAACGGAAGATGGGCAGATCTGTGTACACATTTCTCTAAAGAAATGTGTAAATAAATGGCCAGTGAACATGTGAAAAATGCTCTACATCATTAATGTCCTCAGGGAAACACAAGGCAAAACCATAATAAAAGGTAGGACTGGAGGAGTAGCTCAGTAGCATAAGTGCTTGTGCAAGGTTCCAGGCTTGATCTGCAATACCACCAAAGAGAAAAACAAGCCACAATAAACATCACTTTATTATGATGTCTCAAATTAAAAGTCAAATAATAACTCTTGATAAGAGTATGGAGAGATTAGAACCCTTGTATACCAATGTTGGGAATGGGTAATGATTCTGGAAAATACTCTGGCAATTTCTCAAGTAGTTGAGCATGGAGCATATGATCTTGCAGTTCCATTGTAAGGAAACAAAAGCATGGGTAAAACTTGTACTCTGTGTTCATAGCATTATTCATAATAGCTAAAAGGTAGGTGGAGCCCAACTGTGTACCAACAGAACTGATGAACAATTTCTAGTACTCCATGGAAAAGAATGAAGTACCAGTGTAGCTGCAAGACAGGTGAACTTTGAATAGACTTTCTGTGCACGCAGAATGTGCTGCTTAGGGAAGGGAGATGGGGAGACAGGAGAGTGATGGCTAAAGAGCCACGTTTCTTTTTGAGGCCGTGGAAGATGTTCTCAGATTAACTGTAATTACTGCACATATCTAAGAATATCCTAAAGACCATTACATTTCAAAATGACTATTGAAATAAGTGAATTGTATAGAATATGAACTGCATTTCATTAAAATTATTTCTGAAGGGCTAGAGAGATGGCTCAGTGGTTAAGATTATTGGTCGTTCTTGCAGAGGATCCGGGTTCAATTTCCAGCACCCACATGGAGGCTAACAACCATATATAACTCCAGTTCTAGGGGAATCTGATGCACTCTTCTGTCCCCAAGGGCATTGCATGACATGGTGCACTTACATACATGCAGGCAATACACATAATAATAAAGTATTTTTTAAAGACTCTAAATCATTTTTCATGATTGTCTGTTATGACAGTTAATCATGATTGTTGGATTGATGGGATTTAGAATCAACATGAAAACAAACCTCTGGGCATGATTGTAAGTGATTTTCTGGATTAGGTTAATTGAGGTGGGAAGATGCACCCTAAATGTGGGTGACAGCATTCTATGGGCAGGGATCTCAGACTAAATAAAGAGGAAGAAAGGAGCTGAGCACCAGCGTTTGTTTCTCTGCTTCCTGTCTGGACTCAGTGTGAGCAGCTGTCTCACGCAGTGTGAGCAGCTGTCTCACGCTCTGTGAGCAGGGCTTCCTGCCAGATGGACTGTTTCCTCAAGCTGAGCAGAATACGCCCTTCCGTTCCTAAGTTGTGTTTGTCAGGTATTTTGTCATAGCAGTGAGAAAAGTAGCAAATATGTGCACTGCCTAGCATTTATGACATATGCATTGCCAAGCCAGATGGGGTGAGCGATCAGAAACACAAAGGCTGAGTAAAAAGACTAAGTAACTAAAATGTTGCTGTCACGGTATTTAAGTAAATTTTCTTCTCATTCTTATTTAGAGAGCTAAGAAAATAGAGGTGATTCTTGATTCTAAAGCTAAGCAGCTTGGGTGTACATTTAAAAACACTAGTTTCTCTTGGTTTTTAGGTTGGGCATTCTGTTTATTCTGAGAGAAAATTATAACCTCCTTTCCTTTTTGTCCTTCCTCCCCTTTAATCTTTAAGGGAGTTTACACTGGAAGAGTACTGACACTTCAGGAATTACTGATTCACATTGGGCAGTTGAATGCAGAAGCTGTTCGAGGTCAGTGGGCCAACCTCTCGTGGGAACTGCTTTATGCCACCAATGATGATGAGGAGCGCTACAGTATCCAAGCTCACCCACTACTTTTGAGGAACCTTACGGTACAAGCAGCTGATCCTCCTTTAGGGTATCCGATTTTTTCTTCAAAACCCCTCCCTGTACATTTGTACTAGAGTCCACTTTCACTCCTCAGTGTAAGGTCATCAGAGGAGGTACTACCTGAAAAGTGACAATGTACGTTTTGTCATGTCACTGGACTTCCTTCTTGCCCCAGGGATGCCTGAGGAAAACTAAGCTCCATAGGAATTGATTCTTAGCCATCTGAATGACTTAACTACTCTGTGTCTAACATAAAGTTAGAAGTAGTTGGCCAGTATTTGTGCTCTACGAGTTCTAACAGGTTTTGGTAGCTAGAATAAAACATTTGCACAAGTTTAGATAATTTTTTACTGCTTTGTTAAATGTTTGATATGTGATGTATCTTTTTAAAACATCAACAGCTGTGTAATTATATACTTAGAAGACATGCATATCAGTGTTTTTAAATAATAATAATGGATCCTTTTAATGGTTAGCATAACATGTACATATATTTATTTGAAATATAATTATCTTTAGTATTTTGAAATGTTTGTACTGTTTTAACATTTAACATGATCTGCAAAGTTCCATATACTGTATTAATTTTTTCATATACTTCAATTTGGAAAATATATACTCATAATAAAATATCTCCAATGAAATCTTATTTGTGTCTGGGGGTGTGCATATGTGTGTAGGTCTGCACCCACGCTTGCGGAGGCCCAAGGCCAACCTCAGGTATTGTTCCTCAGGAGCGACCTACCTAATTTTTTTAGTGTCTCTCTAGGACATGGGGCTTACAGTTTGCCTAGGCTGGTCAGCTGGTGATCCTCAGTCCTGTCCCACCTCTCTGGCACTGGGATTGCAAAGATGTGCCACCATGCCTCACTTTTTATATGGGTGCTAGGGATCGAACTCAGGTCCTGATGCTTATGTGGCAAGCACTTTACCAACAGAGCTATATTCCAAGCCTCTATTCCTCTTTCCAAATATCCATTGGCATATGTGAAGGAAACAGGGCTTGCCCCATTCACCATGGGCATACCTGTGGGAAAAGCAGAGTTGGGGTGATCTGAGCATGACCACTCAGGGTGTCCCTTAGATCTATCTGACTCTTTACACGGCTCTTGTAACTGAATTTGCTGCTGAAGAATGGATTAGTTAGTGGGACTGCCAGTTCCCAGTGTCTTGGGTATATGAGATAGAGGGAGAGGAAGGAAATTTTTCATAAAGTGATGAGAATTTCATTTTCATTCGCTTGTTGCTTAGGAATGCTTTACAGGTATGGGGGTGGAGGAACAATGAATCTTCACCACTAAAGATGGGAATTTACTCTGTTCCTTACTCGATACCAGCTAATCTTTAGGAGCCCACCAGAATCCTAATGCAGTAATGCCTTACCTTTAGAAATGATTGAAGTTATTGAAGTGTACCATTGTAGTTTATTATAATTAGTCCAGTTATTTAGTATATGGACCACTTTGCTCCATCAATGTTAAAAGATCTTTCAGATTAATTATGGAATTTCTGAGTTAACTTTTTTGGGGGAGTATGATAGTATAATAAGATTAAGTTTTGTTTAATACCCTACTTCAGATATCTGGCTATAGTTTACCTGATTAGATGTATTACCTGGACAATATTATGTCTTTTCTCATGTAGTAAAGTTTTACCATGCTGTTAAAACTCTTCATAGTGATCACTTTTAATGACTGCCTAGATGGACTTTATTGAACTTTTCTTCTTAAGTTGTTAAAGATTTTCATCATGAACCTAATACCAAGCCATGTCTTCTTTTGACCTTGCATTATTCTAAAATGGTCCCTATTTCCCCATTGCATTCATTTGTTAAGCTATGAATTCCATCTCTAGTCCTCTGTTATTGACCTCCGTTATTGTCTGTGTCAAACCATCTGACCACTTTGGTCAGAATGAAGTGGCCCTCTTTATCTCTCTCTACCTCCTGTTCCTCTGTTACATGAGTCTTAGGGGTAGAGGCTCCATGGTAGATGTGTCACTTTAGGGCTGGGCATCTCTCAGACATATATTCTATGTGTGTGATCAGTTGTGGAACTCTGTAATAATCTCTATCTGAGGCAAAAATAAGCTTTTGGTGAATGGTTTACTGTGTACTTGTTTGTAAATACAAGGATACATATTCAGCATACAGTGAAAAATTATACTGGTCTAAGGATGTGGCAGAAGTATGATTTCTTGAGGATCTATAACCTTTCCAGCCATGTGTATTTGCCTATGTTTACAGTAACATACATGAGTTCCTTCCCATTGAGTGGGCTTTAATTCCAATTAGATAGCTGTTGATTTCTCCAAGATAAAAGTGTCACTACTGCACTGATACAGTTTGCTGTGCTGGTCATTGTTGTGGTTATTAGGCTTTAAACCTGGGGTTGAACCATTGATTGATTTTCTCCCTTAGCACCTTACTTAGTGTGATGGCTAATCTTGGGTGTTAACTTGACTGGATCTGGGATTAACTGAAATGAGAGATCTTGATTGGATCATCTGAAGCTGGAAGACACACCCTAAATGTGGGTGTAACCTTCTGATGGCAGCCTGTATAAAAGACTATGCAAAGGAGAATGCCTGGCTTCTTGCTGCTTGCCTTCTCTCTCCCTGGTGAGGTGGTCTTGCTGCTGTAGACTGAAGACTAGCAGATCTTTTGGAATTTGTCAGACCTTCAGCACCAGATTGGGACTACTGAGACATCCAGCCTCGTGGACTGAGCGACGATGGAGTCTCAGCCTCTCCAGTTTGGTGCAGCCATTGTTGGACTGCTTGGACTCCATCCTGTGAGCTAAGCTGATAAATCTCTGTACATATATATTCATTCTACCAGTTCTGTTTCTTTGGAGAACCCCGACTAATACACTTAGTATCCTCTAAAACTGTAAGAGCTAGGCTTCAGGAAGGAGGTTTCCAGGTCTGTTCCAGCTGCATTGCTCCAAGTTCTGTGTCTGAAGTATGTCTGGTCTTCATCATTAGGGAAAAGACATAACTTTTCAAGGAGCAACAACAGTTTTCTTTAAATGACAGCTAACTTCTATGTAGAAAGTATGGCAACCAGGAGACAAAGGAATGCTATTTTCTTTTCTAAATTGAAGACACTACAAACATGGAATTTTGTGTTCAGTCATTTCTCTTAACAGTATAAAAATGAAAGTAATAGCACTTTCAAACAAAATAAGTTCAATGGGTTCTCATTAGAGAAACTGTAAAGGACATTCTTCTGAGGGAAATATCTCCAACCTAAATATCTTGGATAAAGGAGGGAAGGAATAATAGTAAGCATAAATACTTGGTTAAAATGTCAAAGTGCATGACAATAATAGTATATGAGATTGGTGCAGGACTTCTAAGTTCCTTTTACATTATCCGCAAAGAAATTGAAAGCACCAAGTAATACTGGACCTTGAAGTGTTACCTACAGAGTAGCAACTAAAGATTGGCACACGGCAAAGCCAAACATGAACAATAATATAATTGTAAACCTAACACAAGAAGGAGGTAGAATAATAATAAGAAGAAAAAATATCACAAAACAGGACAAGTAGAAACAATGAATTAACATAATCCAAAAGTTATCAAACTGAAAAGTAAATAAAAGTCACAATCACCCTTTATAAGAGACATAACAAATACAGGAATCCAGAAGGTTGGAAGTTTTTTAAAAATGGGAAAATGAAGTATAAAATTCCAAAAAGAATTAGTAATGGAGGAGCTTTATAGATTTAGCAATATCATTCATTGTACATCTGGAGATGAAGGCATTATAGAGGTGAAGTCATAATAAAACTTCATTCAGTTCCAATAGTTATAATTTCATAAGACATATTACCCAAATCAGGTTTTTCTCCTACTCTCTGCCTTGGCTGCATTTTCTTCCTATGGAACCAGAGTGAATGGAGTCATTTTTCCCAGTAAGGAAATGGGACTCGGATAGGCAGTACTTGTTTCTGACCAGGACAAATAAGCAAGTAAAAGGCAAAAGTAAAAGAGAATTCACAGAAATGGGCCAAAATTAATGTTGAAGTGTATATAGAGACAGTAGGGATGTACCACAAGTTTGCCATGAGGATATGGTAGAGACATGGGTAAGGTCGATGCTGACATATTGCCTAGACTGTAGATGTCTCAAAAGCAGAAATCATGTCTTATCTATATTCCAGGATGTGATTCAGTGTGTGGTACAATGAAGGTGCTCAATGTACATCTGTAAAATAAGTTAGAGGCAAATTAATTCAAGACAGTTTAATCACCTACTAGAGATATCCACTAAAGTTTGCTTTCTGTCTCTCACACTACCTGCTAGATCCTGTTGCCTCAACCATTGATGGTCACAATTTTCAGTACTTTGAGATCAGTTCTATCAGAGTTCAGTTTGAGTAGCCTTACCCAAAGAGCATGTTTGCTGGTACAGTATCCACTGGAAAGGGGTACAGATATAACTCCTGTAAGACTGTTCACAGTAATAATCTTTCCTTGCTTCCCTATCATGTGAGATAGAACATCCTTGCTTCCCTATTATGTGAGATAGAACATACTTGGTCAAGGACACTGTCCCTAAGTGGCTGAGCTCTTTTAGCTCCTTGAAGACATCCAAGTTGGTTTCTAGAGTGAAGGATCACTGGGTTCCTCCACTACTGTTGACCAGTACATTGTTCCCGCTAAATAAAATCAGAAAGAAGGCCCTTTGAAGATGTTCTGTGGGTGGATTGATGGAAGTCTTAGAGATGGCTGATCATATTATAAACTTGAACCACAGATCTATATTGTATTTTCAAGTCAGGGCAGATGACTCAGTGGGTAAAGCACTTGATATGTAAGCATGAAGACCCAAGTTCAGTTCTCCAGCATCCATGTAAAAGCCAGGTGCAGCAGTGTGTGTCTGCAGCCCCAGCACTGGGAGGTGGAAACAGGCAGGTCCTGGGGTCTTGTTAGCCTGTCAGTCTAGGAGCAACATGAAGCTCTAGGTTCAGTGAGAGACCATCTCAAATAACAAACCAAAAGAGAGGTGGCGTTAAAGAAGGAAAACCAAGGACAGCTACCTAAGAGATGACTAAAGAAGCATGCAGCTCTGGAACCAGAGGGAACCACTTGGGACAATCCCACCTTCCCTCAGGTCCCAAAGCTGCACTGGAGTTTGGATTCTGACTCACTTCAAAGAAGCATGGCTGCTGCTGTGGATCTACTCACCCAGGCATCTCCTCTTCACGTGATCCAGCTCCTGCACCCTTCGGGCCGACAGCACCAGAGAGACTCCTAGTTTAGACAACTGGTGAGAGCCAGCTCTGTACCAATGCCACTTGATGCTCCAGTCACCCATACCACCATGTCATTCATGCATGCACTCTCATAAGAATCAAGAATTTCATCCAACTTAAAATGCATAGGACATAGAGATGAAATGTTGTATTCTACTTGCCTTATTATATTCCTGTTAGAGACTATAAAAATGTCACAGCACTAGCTATATCTGATAGCTACTTAGGGGGTGACAGATGAGTTAAAGGTCAACCTGGGCAACTTAATGAGACCCTGCTTCAAAATAAAAAGTAAAATAAGACTGGGGATATAGCTCAGGGCATCTACCTAGCATGTACGGGGCCTTCATGTCAACCTCCACTAAAGGGGAGGGAGGAGAGAAGAAAAGAAAAACAAACAAGAAACTCATGGCACTAAAGCACTGGCAAGTGGTTTCCTTGTATTGG
This sequence comes from Nannospalax galili, assembly GCF_000622305.1. NCBI lineage: Eukaryota > Metazoa > Chordata > Mammalia > Rodentia > Spalacidae > Nannospalax > Nannospalax galili. The sequence goes on along the minus strand of NW_008343385.1, from coordinate 1,514,363 downwards.
AAGAATGGCAGACAGGATCTAGCTGAGCCTGTAGAAACGCTGTGCTATAAAGTGACTACATTCTTTGTTTATATAAAGTATGGTTAATCATTGTGCTGATTGATTTTTATTGTCAACTTGACACGTTCTAAAGTCCTCTGAGGAGTTCTCTTCAGCACTAAAGATGAAATAATGAAATTTGCAGGTAAATGGATCGATCTAGAAACTGTTATACTAAGTGAAGTAACACAGACTCAGAAAAACAAATAACATATGTTCTCCCTCATATGTGGATCCTAGTACCAAATCCTTTTAAATTCCAGGTCCTTTTAATAAGATGATGCTGTACAGCAATCCCTTCAGCTAAGCCTGATCACTAAACATCACAATTGGGCTTGTTGATGGTTGTGCTCCTTCATTAAAGGAGGGCCAAGCAGGGTCATTAGACCTCACTGCATTATCCAGCCATTCTTCCCAGCCAACTGAATGTAATTTGACCCAAATCACACATGGCCTCCTGGATTTGGGGAGGACTAAAGTATACAATCTGGGGAAGGTTAGGAAGAGAAGGCATGACCGATGCTGGGTAAAGGCGTTCCAGTGTGCATACCCTCAGCTCATACATACACCTCAGCAACTCTTCAGTTATCTCGATAAGTAAGCTCAATAAATTCATTGGTTCCCCAGTAAAAATTTAATGAAACATTGGCTTGACATTGGAAACTTAAAAGGAAACAAGCATTGCTTAGCATCCCCAGGAAAAGAAGTCTCACAACAGATGGAAAATTTATTTGTT
>NW_008343385.1:1511314-1513395 GCF_000622305.1 Nannospalax galili | reverse complement strand
CATAGTTTAGTCAACTAGTTTAAGGAACAAAATATATATCTAGTCAAGGTTTATCTGAGAATATTTTATTTTTTTGCCCAAGCCGTATCTACATAGCACATGATAATTAAAAGTACCAGACTGGTGGAACTAACCTTATTTGATGCTTAACAGCCATAGGTTGAGACCTATACTAATGTTGTCACAGGGACTTAAAGGACAGTTTTGGCCCCTTGCCCTCCAAGGTCGACTAATTTCCAGGGGACTATGGAACGTCTCTCAAAATGTCCTGTAGATGTGGTGAGTCACCTGTCTTCTTGTTCAGGGAGGCCATGAAGACCCCAAGAGATAGACTTGAACCAATGCCCAGTCTACAAAGAGGAGGGTCAACTCAGAGGAAACATCTCATTCATGCTTCCAAGTGAAGCCAGACATGGTCAAGCGGAACCTTTGATTTATCATCACATAAATTGAACTGGTAAAAGAAAGGAGCCAGGAGCTCCTCCCAAGCCCATGTGACCCCTGAGGAACAGATCCTCAAATGACCTTAAGTGTGAAAATAAATTGACTTATTTGTGCCAACTATATAGCCTTAAACACCCAAAAGGAAAGTATAACTAAAGGGTGAAGTCATCAGTATATTTCTTTAGGTGTTCAAGGGATTACACTTCCCAGACATTAGGCTTAAGTTTATATAAAAAGTTATCTAGACAATTATTTCTCATTGATGATTTCGTACCTAACCAGAAAGTGCTGCTCAGATGTAAGTCTTCAAATCTTGGCGTAAGACTTCAAATCTTGGTCTCTAATACTGTAGTGCCAACCTGTAGCTAAGTGAAACAAGCAGCTATTGTTCTAAAATGATGGATAAATTTGTTTTCTCCCCCTATCTAGAAGCCTTTGAGAGGGAACTGACACTGATTCTAACCACTCCAACAGCTACCAAAATATCTGAAAGCAAATCCTGAATCGGATCCTGCCTCCACATGGTGAAGCCTTTGAGAGGGAACTGACACTGATTCTAACCACTCCAACAGCTAACAATATACCTGAAATCAAATCCTGAATCCATCACTCTAGAGTCCAGCCCTGGAAGACAAAAGAAAAATGAGGAGGAACCCAATAAAGGAATGCTTTCAGAAGCCCTTATCAAGAAAATTCAAATGGTCTCTCATATGAATATTTGAAAATTACCAATCCTGAATCCATCACTCTAGAGTCCAGCCCTGGAAGACAAAAGAAAAATGTGGAGGAACCCCATTAAGGGGTGCTTTTGGAAGCCTTTGTCAAGAAATTCCAATGGACTCATATAAACATTTGAAAATTGCCCTGTTCTGACTTTTCTAATTCCCTGTCTAGAACTTGTAATGCTAAATACTCTTGCTTTTACTTCTCCTTCACATCTCCTATTCACAATCCAAAGACTTTCTTTTCTTCCTCAAGATAAGAGTTATGCGATTTGGGAATCTTTTACATAGACCCTCTGAAGGGGTACTCCAATTGCCTTAACTGAAGGGGTACTCCAATTGCCTCACCCTGTGTCCCTGTTTAGTATGGAAAAAGCCAGAGCGGTCTGCATCTGTATTAGTCAGAGTTCTCCAAAGAAACAGAACCGGTAGAATGAATATATATGTGTAGAGATTTATCAGCTTAGCTCACAGGTTAGAGTCCGAGTAGTCCAACAATGGCTGCACCACACTGGAGAGGCTGAGAATCCGTAGTCGCTCAGTCCACGAGGCTGGATGTCTCTGTAGTCTCAATCTGGCAATTTGGGAGTTTGTATTTTAGGGTTACCTCTTCAGAGGGGGAATGTTAGAGTAGCCAAAAGCCCCTTAAAAAAATAAATCAAAGAAGAAAGAGTACATGAAGTTATCAGGAAAAAAGTGATGGGGAGATATGGGAGGAGTTGAAGGGGAGGGAGTGGGCATGGATTTGATCAAAACACCTTATATGCATGTATGAAATTCTCAATAAATTGTTTATTTTAAAAAAAAAGCATGTAGATAAATTTTCTTAGCTTTTACCTATAGTAAAATTTTTTTAAAGAAAATTATTTTTATTTTATATATATGAGTGTATTGCCTGCATGTACATAAGTGCAC
>NW_008343385.1:1510208-1511285 GCF_000622305.1 Nannospalax galili | reverse complement strand
ATAATACAATGACCAATGCATTATATATCTTAGAGTAGGTGATAAGGTCTTCGAGGAATGCTTAGTCCTTTAGTGTCTCATAATCTAGCACAATCATATAGGTTCACAACACTTAACCACTTAACACTTATCTCAATTACACATTCAAAAAAGAACAACACAAGTATCTTCTGCTTAACATATGTATATACATGCACAAGCCTATTCTTAACCAAATAAGGCAAAAATACTTGTGTCAGTTACATTCCATGTTTCTGAAACTGGTTCACATGGCCTAAGTTGGTATTTGTAACTACCTTCCTCTACTACCCATTCTGTATTTCCTCCACCATCATCAAGCACCTCTGCAGGTCTTGGCTCTTTCCCTGGAAGAGTGACCCATACTTCCATCCCTTAAGGGTCTGAGCCATTTGTTGTCCTGTCTGGATTATTACGTGCAGGAAAGGAAAATCCATAACCAGAATAAGTGTCTATTCCTGTAAGGAAAAAATGCTGTCCCCTCCAAGATGGAAGTGGTCCAATGTAGTCAACCTGCCACCAGGTTGCAGGCTGGTCACAATGGGGAACAGTGCCATATCGGGGCCTCAGTGTTGGTCTCTGCTGATGGCAGATAAGGCACTCAGCAGCAGCTGTAGCCAGGTCAGCTTTCGTGAGTGGGAGTCCATGCTGTCGAGCCCATGCATAACCTCCATCTCTGCCACCATGGCCACTTTGTTCATGGGCCCATTGAGCAATGACAGGGACAGCTGAAGAAAGAGGCTGACAGTCCACAGAGCAGGTCATCCGATCTACTTGATTATTGAACTCATCTGCTGAAGCCACTTTTTGATGAGCATTTACATGAGACACAAGTATGTTCACATCCTTTGCCCATTTGGAGAGATCTATCCACATACTTCTTTCCCAAATGTCTTTCTCACCAATTTTCCAATCATGCTCCTTCCAAGTCCCTGGCCATCCAGCCAAACCATTGGCTACAGCCCATGGATCAGTATATAATCTCACTTCTGGCCATTTCTCCTTCCAAGCAAAATGCACAACCATGTGCACTGCCCGAAGTTCTGCCCACTGTGAAGA
>NW_008343385.1:1502885-1504877 GCF_000622305.1 Nannospalax galili | reverse complement strand
TGCCCATCGCCCATCACAAGATACATGCCCTCTGGCACAGGAGCTACCAGGTTTTAATCAGGTGTTGTCTGATAGCCTGATAGAAGCCCACCGCCCTATGTAAATGAGGCATCCTAAAAGTACCTATCGCTTTTACCACTAAAAGTACCTATCAGCTAAGGCTTTTACCACTACCCCCACAGGATAAAATATCCTGGTTTCCCCCAATTAATCAGAGCTGGATCACCGAGACTTGGAGCTGAGCTGAGTCACTGAATAAAGGAGCAGATGCGCCGTGGGACCCGCCACTTCCCAGGTGCACACAGGAGACCGGCGCCATGCTAGCAGCTGGCACCCCGAGATCCCCGCACGCCCATAGGCCACAATGCTTTTTAGGATCTCCCGAAATCAGTGGCAACTCAGAACCAATAGCCAATAGGCCATGGAATCTCTGATTATTTACTTTTCCCCAATGTACAGTTACTCTAGTAAAAGGCTACAGGTCCCTCTGGGGAAGGATGGATGAGAGGCAAACAGCATAACTCTTTGTTACTGTGACAAAGTCCTTCCTCAAGGGCACCCGGCCTTCCCTTCATTCAAGGGGTTCTGGGTCTGTAAACTCTCAAGTCTGGAAATTGGTTGACTGAGCGAGATTCTCTATTGCTATGATCCAATACTGATTTCCTGTCATTCGTCCTAGAGGTTTTCTGCTTATAGAGGTCAAATAAAAACTTAGTAGGCTTCTTATGTATGTGGTCCCTGGAAACACCATGATTGATTAGCCGGTACCACAGGTCCATTTGAGTCGTGCCATTGTAGGTATTGTTTTGCCTTTGCCTCCCATTATGATAAGTATGCTCACCTTGTCTTTGGTAATTCAATACTGCCACCTGACCCCTACTCCAAGGTCCTGTTACACCTATTATATTTACATTTAGTTTATGCAATTGAGCAGCAGCATCAACTGTAGCTGCCACTGATACCTCAAGCACCATCGGGTCTTCTGGATCATATGGCCCAAGAGGCAGAGCAGCTTGTACATCAGCCTGGACCTGTTGAAGGGCCCTTTCCTATTCCAGGCCCCACTGTTCCATCTTATAAAATCAGTAAAAGGCATGTCCTCTGGGCCATCCCATTGTGAAAGATTTGGTGTTGCACTGGGAATCCACTGGAGCATAACAATTTTCCTGAGCCTTACAATCCCTTTATCAACACTAAGCCAGGGAATATCAGGTACCTCCAGCTCTCTGTCAGTAGGCCATCTTTTGATAAATACCCCAGCCAACCAATCAAATAAACTTTTAACACCCTTTTTAACTGCACAAGCTTCCATATTAAACTTAGAATCTCCAGTCAGGGGGCCCATGTCAATAAACTCTGCTTGATCCAATTTTATGTTCCTTCCACCATTATTGCATACCCTTAAAATCCATTCCCAGACATATTCATTAGACTTCTGCTTGAAAGAATTAGCAAATTCACTAAATTCTTTAGTGGTGTAGCTCACCTCCTCATGGACCACACTTTCTATAATATACCCTTGAGGCAGGACAGTAAAGGTATACTGTTGGCTTTGCCAGCTGAAAGCAAATTGCTTCTGGTAGTCCTTATGAACCAGTATCAAGAAGAAAACATTTGCCAAATCAAGAGCTGCATGCCAGGCACCAGGAGATGTATTAATCTGCTCGAATAAGGAAACCACATCTGGTACAGCAGCTGCAATTGGAGTCACTACTTGATTAAGTTTTTGACAGTCAACTGTCATTCTCCATGACCCATGTGTCCTCTACACAGGTCAAATAGGAGAGTTAAAGGGAGATGTGGTGGGAATCACCACCCCTGCATCTTTCAAATCCTTGATGGTAGCACTAATTTCTGCAATCCCTCCAGGGATGCGATACTGTTTCTGGTTCACTATTTTTCCTGGCAGAGGCAATTCCAGTGGTTTCCATTTAGCCTTTCCAAGCATAATAGCCCTCACTCCACAGGTCAGGGAACCAATGTGGGGATTCT
>NW_008343385.1:1490640-1502433 GCF_000622305.1 Nannospalax galili | reverse complement strand
CGTAGAGCTTTTCTGCTTATACAGATCAAATAAAAACTTAGTAGGCTTCTTATGTATGTGGTCCCTGGAAACACCATGATTGATTAGACAGTACCACAGGTCCATTCGAGTCATGCCATTGTAGGTATTGTTTTGCCTTTGCCGCCCATTATGATAAGTACGCTCACTTTGTCTTTGGTAATTCAATGATGCCACCTGAGCCCTACTCCAAGGTCCTTTTACACCTATTATATTTACATTTAATTTATGCAACTGCGCAGCATCTCCAACTATAAGATTCGGCATAAGGAAAAGAACAAAAACAAAGCTCTTTAAACGTTCTGGTGTCTCTCTCAGTACTTTCCATCTTATAAAATCAGTTAAAAGGCATGTCCTATGAGCCCTCCCATTGTGGAGGATTTGGTGTTGCATTGTGAATCCACTTGAGCATACCAATTTGCCTGAGCCTTACAATCCCTTCATCAACACTAAGCCAAGTGATATCAGGTATCTACAGCTCTCTGTCAGTAGGGCATCTTTTGATAAGTACCTCAGCCAACCAATCAAATAAACTTTTAGCACCCTTTTTTTAACTGCATGAGCTTCCATATTAAACCTAGAATCTCCAGTCAGGGGGCCCATGTCAATAAACTCAGCCTGATCCAATTTTATGTTCCTTCCACCATTATCCCATACCCTTAAAATCCATTCCCAGACATATTCATTAGACTTCTGCTTGAAAGAATTAGCAAATTCACTAAATTCTTTAGTGGTGTAGTGTACCTCCTCATGGACCACACTTTCTATCTCTCCTCTAGGGGCCTGCTTAGCTTTGAGTCTGGTTATAGGTCTAGAGGCAACAACAACTGGGTCCTGAGGGACATCATCTTCATCTTGCTGAATGGGATTAGCTTCCTCAATGGGATTAGTTTCCTCAGGCAAGGGTGGGGAGGGTGGGTTTGCTGAGGATGGGGAGATTAATTCATCAGGTGAATCAAATTCCTCAGAATCTAAGGATTCTAAATCCTCAGCCTCCTCAGGGTTCTCCTGTTGGGAGCTATTAATCCATTATGTATATTGAGCTGTGGCAGGCTTGCTTGTTTAGAGTGTTTTGCACACCAGTACCTAATCTGCCAAGTCAGGAAGAATGTGTTTATATGGTGGAGTTCACAACAAGTATTTGACCACTCCTCAGATACAGGTGGGAAAAACAGCTTTTGAAACTAATTGAGCTAAGCAAACGGTGGCTATCTCTGATGTTCTTCTGTATAAAAAGGCAGAGCTAAAATAAACCGGAGCTGCAGTCTCTACTGACAGTCCTCTCAAGTATCTTTTCTCTGTCTCTTGTTCTTTCTTTCAATCCTCACTCCCCCTTTCAGGTACTGTCTGTCATGGCTGGCTGGCACCAGCAAGTGGCACCCAGAACAGGGACCTGAAAAGTAGGGGGGAAAGTGAAGGACACCGCTGGAGAAATTGAGTGCACTTGGTAAGATTGGGGAGCGGTGAGTATTTATCTTGGGAGAAGATGGGGCAAGGAAACAGTCAATTGGTTTTTGTAAGGAATATGCTTTGGGCCTGAGGAGCAAAGGAGCTTTTATTCATCTGACTCATGCTTTAACTGAAGATCATTGATAATACTGCAGGTTTTTTGGATCCTTTAACTGGACAATGGAATGGTCCCGACCCTGTATTGATATGGGAAAGAGGGCATGTTTGTGTTTTTCCACAGGACGTGGATGGAGCCAGGTGGCTGCCAGAAAGGCTGGTGAGGTTCACTGGACGAGTGGCAGAAAAAGAAGTGGAAAAGAATGATGAGGTGATAAATGTGGCTGATGATGATGTTCCCGCAAGTGATCTTGGCTGAGTTATACTGGACTTATGTTCCTGATCCACAATATTGCAACCCGTGATATGGGAGGAAAAAGCGATAGTAGTGACTGTGAATGACTCTTGGTTAATTGCTCAGCCTGCTTCAAAACACCTGATGATGCAAGTGGTGGACAAATTTTTATTATTTGGGATCAGGAAGTGGGTTGCCTATTTGTTTTGTTAAAAATGATAATAAGTCCGGGTGTGTACAAGTAGATGACTGTGTGCTTGTCAGACAAGGTGGATACTGTACCAATGTCAAAGTGTTATTGCCAAGAGATAATAGAGTAGAGGAAAAAAATTTCTCCACAAGCATTTCCACCCTGTAAGCAGTGGCAGATATTCTAAAAAAGTTGAGAGCCGCCTTACCATCGTGGTCCTCTATCACTTCCATTGTGAGTGGTTTAACAGGACTGGCATACTTTTCCTCCTATGTCTTTGATTTCATCTGGTGGGAGTAAAGTTATTTATGAAATCCTATGGCAAGTCAAGGCTGCTGTGCATGATATGAGATTGTGCATCCTCCCCTAACAGAGGCCAGTAGTCAAAGATAGGTAAGATCTTCTGGAAGAAAGTCAACCTGAGATGGCATAGCTGATGGAAGCTGTGTGCCGATGACGGGTAAGGATTTGCTCTAGCAGAAGACAACCTAAGACAGGCACAGTCCTTCTGTCCTAGATATAGCATAATCTGGGGTTATAAAAAATAAAAAAGGGGGAGATGTTGGGAGCTATTAATCCATTATGTACATCAAGCTGTGGCAGGCTTGCTTGTTTAGAGTGTTTTGCACACCAGCACCTAATCTGCCAAGTCAGGAGGAGTGTGTTTATATGGTGGAGTTCACAACAAGTATTTGATCACTCCTTGACCCTCAGATACAGGTGGGAAAAACAGCTGTTGAAATTAATTGAGCTAAGCAAAGGGTGGCTATCTCTGATGTTCTTCTGTATAAAAAGGTGGAGCTAAAATAAACTGGAGCTGCAGTCTCTACTGACAGTCCTCCCAAGTATCTTTTCTCTGTCTCTTGTTCTTTCTTTCAATCCTCACTCCCCCTTTGAGGTACTGTCCATCTTGGCTGGCTGGCACTGGTATTCTCCCATACATCTTCATCCCATGTGTCAGGATTCCAATCTTTTCCTACCAATGCCCTCACCCTTATTGCTGACACCCTTCGAGGCTGGGAATTAAATTTGCATTGTAGGTCAGCCAAATGTATAATAAGGGCTCCAGCTTGATTTTCTTCAGCTTTAGCTCTCTGGCTGCTGGAGAGAAGATTCTCTTCTAGGGCACACTTGGAAACATTTAAACTGTTGATTCGAATATGGATCTTGTCAATTTTATCATTAAGTTAATTGTTTATCTTCATCACTTTATCCAGAGATGCTAGAAGTAACCAGCCAGCAACATTATTTTTCTTATTTTTCCACAAATCATCAAATGTTTTATGTATAGAGTCACTAAATCTCTTGCTCTTCACAGGAAGTGAGTTAGGAGATTCAAATGGGTCTATCTCCATAATTGTTTCAAATAGTCTACACCACAGATTTTCAGTGCTCTCCATGCTATCTGAAGACTCTGAGTTGGAGAGCTTGCTCCAAATACCAACAAGCCCATTAAAGAAATTCATTCTTTCAATTTTGTTTCTCTAGAACCAGTCCTGGTACCAGAATCTGTATTAGTCAGGGTTCTCCAAATAAATAGAACCCATAGAATGAATATATATGTATAGAGATTTATCAGCTTAGCTCACAAGTTAGAGTCCAAGTAGTCCAACAATGGCTGCACCAAACTGGAGAGGCTGAGAATCCGTAGTAGTCGCTCAGCCCATGAGACTGGATGTCTCAATAGTCCCAATCTGGCGCTGAAGTTCTAACAAATTCCAAAAGATCAGCTGGTCTTCAGTGTACAGCAGGAAGACGAACTCACCAGCGAGAGAGAAGGCAAGCAGCAAGAAGCCTGGTGTTCTCTTCTGCCTTGGCCTTTTATACAGGCTGCCATCAGAATGTAACACCCACATTTAGGGTGTGTCTTCCAGCTTTAGATGATCCAATCAAGAAGATCTCTTTCATTTCAGTTAATCCCAGATCCAGTCAAGTTGACACCCAGGATTAGCCATCACAGCATCCCTATTCCCTATTAGCAATTTGGGTAACCTCTTCAGAAGATGGTGTGATAAGAATAGAAGATAGGAATTGGCTAGGCAGTTAGAATAAAAACACCCCAAAGAAAAGTAGCCAGTTTCTTGGCCAGAATGCACAATGTCCTTGGGCCTCTTAGCAACCTACTCTGTTCCAAAGCTTAAAAAATGTCGAAAATGTTTGAGTGCTTTTATCTAATCCTTAAATTATTTTAGGGCTACCTCTTCAGAGAGAGGAATGTTAGAGTAGTCAAAAGCCCCATAAAAAATGATAAATCAAAGAAGAAGAAAAAAAAAGTTACAGCACTAGCTATATCTGGGGGCACCAGCCTGTAATTACAGCTACTTAGGGGGTGACAGATGAGTTTAAGGTCAACCTGGGCAACTTAATGAGACCCTGCTTCAAAATAAAAAGTAAAATAAGACTGGGGATATTGCTCAGGGCACCTAGCATGTAGAGGGCCTTCATGTCAATCTCCATAGAGGGAAGGGCACTAAAGGAATGGCAAGTGGTTTCCTTGTACTGGAGGAATGGCAGACAGGGTCTATCTGAACCTGTAGAAACACTGTGCTAAAAAGTGACTAGATGCTTTGTTTATATAAAATATGGTTAATCACTGTGCTGATTGATTTTTATTGTCAACCCTGACACATTCTAAAGTCCTCTGAGAAGAGGGAACCTCAACTGAGGAATTTTCCAGATCAGATTGACCTGTGTCACTGTTTAAGCTGTATAAGAAAGCTAACTTAGCACACGTTAGTGAGGAAGCCAGTAAGCAGTGTTCCTCTGATGTTTTCTGCTTCAGGTTCCTGCCTTGAGTTCCTGCCCTGGTTTCCCTTAAGATGGACTATAATCTGTAAAATGAAATAAGCCCTTTAGTCCCCTAAGCTGGTCTTGGTCAGAGTATTTTGTCACAGTAGCAGAATGAAACTAGTTGCAAACAGGGTTTCACTTCATACCACATATTACATGTAGGTCAGAAAATTAAGATTTGGAACCTAGTGTACTGTATTGGTTAAACTCTAGAGACTGCCAAGCTGTAACTTCATGAAACACAAAGCAATGTGCACCTCTCATATGAAAGCACAGTACCTTAACTTCCTACAACTAGAAAAGCATTTGATAAGGCATCCTCAAGATTGTTGGGAGGAATGAGAGAACACAGAACTGGGCTCCTACTCACCACTTGAAAAATGCTAATTATAATTATCACTATTTTTTTAAATATTAAATTGACATCAACAAAACATGGAATAGTCAATAACTTGAGCTCTAATTTCTCCATCCAGGAGCAATAAGGTTACTAATACTTATGGCCTAAGATTTTTTTCATTACTTCCCATATACTTAGCATATTACTTTATTAAAATCCTAGTAGAGTTCTTATGTAATAGGTCTTATTATCTTGGATTTATGAAAAGAATTTCTACCCTGAAGTAGAGGTCTTTTCTTTAGCACTAACTTTCATTTACCAGTTCACAGAGGCTTGCTCAAAAAGGCCTCTCAAAACAGATGCATAGAGTTTAAAAAACCTAGAGATCAATGCTCAACCCAGCTTGAGTGTTGGGGACCCCTGCTGTCTAAGGTAGCAGTCTCTCCATGTCCGGATAGCCGCAGGCCGGCTCGGCGCAAATGCAGAGACTCCCTTTCTCAGCAGGGCACCTTCCTGCTCTCTTCCTGACTCACCTTTTGAAGTGCCCATCACAGATACATGTCCTCCGGCATGAAACTGCCAGAATTTTCAGACAATGTCTGGCAGCCTGGCAGAAGCCCACCACCACATGTAAATGGGGCATCCTACAAAGCACCTATCAACTAAGGCTTTTGCTACTGCCTCCACACTATAAATACCCTGGTTTCCCCCTACTAAATCAGAGCTGAATCACTAAGACCTGGAGCGGAGCTGAATCACTGAATAAAGGAGCTGTATCTGGAGCTGAGCTGTATCACTGAATTCTGTGTCTCACTGTGCCCGGAACCAGCCTGCGATACAATCTCCCTGGAGGGGGCTGTCCCTTCATAAACATTCACTCGCGAAGATCCTGCTTTTGCCGTTCTTGCACCTCCCCTCGTGACCCGGTGGCCAACGGATCGCGAAACATAGAGGGAGTGCCCGGTAGCTTGGAACGGAACTGGCCTGGAAGCACAGCGACCCGCTGAGTTGCCAGCATCCAGTAGCCATGGAGAGCCTCAGCAACGCGGAGAGACAGGAACCCCACCCACACTTGAGAATTCCTCAGACCTTTGATTACTCTCTGTGTCCTTCCTTCACATGTCATGGGAAGCAATTATCTTTGAATTGTCAAGGGCTCTGTCCTCTATTCATGTGACATGTCTTTAACTTTTCTTGACTAGAAGCAGCAGACAGCACTTCTGCTTACTGGCATTAGAAACAGTAAACCAACCTGTCATCTCCAAGGCAATCCCTCATGTACTTGAAGACAGCTTCCATGTCCTCCCTAAGTCCTGTCATCTCTGGCTTCAGTAAAGCTGAACATACCCAGCTTTTGCTCCCTGTCATCACATGACACAGATCTAGGTTTCCTAGTTTCCTCATAGCCTTCCACCCAAGTCAGGGTGGTCAATGCTCCCACTGAAGGGTGTCAGCCAGAGCAGCGTACAGGGTGTCAGTGGAGTCTGGACAATACACAGCTTAGAAAGATGTCTCAACTTTGTTCACAGTCCATGAGGGTTCAAACTGTGCCAAGATTGTTGTATCCCCAAGGGTCATTACTAGCAGTTGTTGTCAGGTACTAAGGTAGCCCACATTCCTTGTTCTTTATGTCAGCCACTGTCACCTGGCTGTCACTGAGGTGACAACTCTTTGCTCTTTTCATACTCTAGACTTGTAACATAGATTTTGGTACCCCCATGGAGGCATCTGCTTAGAATTTTGTAGGATTTCTCTATAAGACCTCAAGAGGCTGAATTTGTGATTGATTCCAGAGAGGTATACTGGGAAGCTCAGGAGAGTACATATTTTAAAAGCCATATATCCTGTCGTAATTTTGTTTCATGCAGCTGTGCTGTCTAATTTTTAACTTGACAGAAAAAATCTGCAGGGAGGGGAGTGGGGTTTTTTTGTTTCAAATGTCTGATGCGTGCTTTGGGGGAATCTATGTTCCTTATTTATTTATTTTTCTTTTTGAGACAGGGTCTCCCTGTAACCCCAACTGGCCTGGAACTCACTATGATCAGGCTGGCCTCAATCTCACAGAGACCTGCCTGCCTCTCCTCCTGAGTGCTGGGATTAAAGGTATGCTCCACCATTTTTCTTTATCACCCACCCAACTATGAGTCTTTGGGAATACTTTTTTCCCTAACTCCCCATATAGAACTGTAATTCCACAGATATACTATAGATCCACTTATGTACATACATATCTATGTGCCTTACGCACAGAAGGAATGCCAAAAAGCTGACGTTTTACACCATGAAAGTTTAAGAATGAGTACATTCTATTATTAAATTAGAACTATGAATCTTAAAACAATATTTTTAAATATATTTTATTTATTATTTTTATTTTATGTGTGTGAGTGTATTGTCTGCATGTATGTGGGTGCAACCATGTCGTACAATGCCATGGAGGTCAAAAGAGAGCTTTGGATTCCCCTGGAACTGGAGTTAAGGGTGGTTTGTAACTGCCATGTGGGTGCTGGGAATTGAACCCAGGTACTCCGCAAGACCAGTCAGTACTCCACCCCTGAGCCACCTCTCCATCCCCCAGAATATTTGAATTTTAAATCAATTAATACTTTTATGACTGCTAAACAGGTCTTAACAGAACTTATTTACTTAAATGCAATATAGCTAAATAATATACAAATGTCCAAACCATATAACAACCTGTATAGTCTGATTAAATTAAAATAATTTAAAATGTCTTTTTCCAGAAAAATGAAGCAACAGAAAATGAAATGAATGTCAAAAAATTATTTTTAATGACTTTGAAACTGAGGGAAAACAACATTTTTCATTTTCAGACATAATTTTATAGACTGCACTACTTTCATAGAATCATATTATAAAAACACCAACTAATGCCAGGTGTGGTGGTGCACGCCTTTAATCCCAGCACTCAGAAGGCAGAGGAAGCAGATCTCTGTGAGTTTGAGGCCAGCCTGGTCTCCACAGTGAGTTCCAGGCCAGCTGGGGCTGCAGGGAGACCCTGTCTCAAAAAGACAAAAAATATATATAATATACATATATATGTGTACATATATATGTATATATATATGTGTGTGTGAACTAATTTTATTTGATTCTCCAAGTTGAATACAAAAGTAATGACAATAAAACACACACACACACATGCATACACACACACACACGCATGCACTCATGCACACACTAGGTAATTACTGGCAGTAAATGAACACACATAGCATTCATTAAAAAAATCCTATAGTTCCTTAAAATGGTAAAGTATTTGAGATTCTTACTTTGTAAAGGAAGAAAGCCCACCATCTCAGCAATCCATGTAGCACAGCTTGCATAAATGTGCATTTTCTATAAGGTTGCTGCCAGTACTTCACAAATTATCTCAAAAGAAACTCGGCCACAGAAATGGAACACAAAGAAATAAGATTTTATCCAGCAGACTTGACCTTTTAAGGAGTACAAAACTGTACAATCAGGACTTGGGAGATGGGTTAGCAGGTAAAAGGTCTTGGTGGACAAGCCTGACAATCAGAGTTCAATCCTCAGGAGGGAAAGAAATGACTCTTGAAAGTTGCCCACCGACCTTCACATAATGCTGTGGCATGCGCACATACACACAATAAATAAAACTCAAAAAATCTTCTGTAATGTTGGCTTAGTAGTCATGAATTGCTTTCTATTTATCATGAAAATTGTTTAATTCAATTTTAAAGCATAGCTTTGTTGGATGTAGTAATCTTTGTTGGCAGTTATTTACTTGAAATATATTAACCCATGCTTCTTAGCCTTTAGAGTTTTTGATGAAAAACTTGATGCTATCTTGACAAGTTTCTCATGGAAAGTCACTTGGCACTTTAAAAAAATTATTTTTTGAGAATTTCATACATACATATAATGCATTTTGATTAAATCTACCTCCAACTCCTTCTAACCTCCCCCCATCACTTTTCCCTCCTAATTTCATCTACTATTTTTATAATCCACTGAGTCCATGTCATGTTGTCAGTATATGTCTGGGTATAGGACCTTCCATTGGAGCATGGGCAACCTGTCAGAGGACACATTCCTGAAGAAAGTGATTCTTTCCCTGCAGCAACCATCAACTGCCAGTAGCTCCTTAGCTATGATTGGGACATCATGAGCCTTTCTCCAATCCATGCTGAAATTTTGGCTGGCTTGGTCTTGTACAGGGCTTATGTATGCAGTCACAGTCACTATAAGTTCATGTGTGCACTGACTCTATCATGAACAGAAAGCACTGTTTCACTGCAGTCCTCCACTCCCTCTGGCTCCTACAGTCTTCCTATCCCCTCTTCCACAATGATCCCTGAGCCTTGGGTTGTGGGGGAATATGATATAGATGTACCATTTAGAGCTAAGTATTCCACAGTCTCTTATTATTCTCTGCACCTTAACTAGTTGTAAGTCTGTATGCCAATTGCCATCTACTGAAAAATGAAGTTTGACTGGTGAGATATGAGAGCTGCACTAATCTTTAGGTATAAGTATGTGGGAAGCAGTTTAATACTATATCCATTTAGCAGAATAATAGAAGTAGGTACTCCCCTAGGGCCTAAAACCTCTTCGGCCACAGTTTCTTGGCCCCAATAACAATTCCAGACACGAGTTCTGTCTTGCACAGTGGGCCTCAAATTCAATGAGAAAGTCGCTGGTTGCTCCCATAACATTCATGCCACTATTTCACCAATGGGCATATCTTGCTAAACCAATCACTGTTGTAGCTCACAGAGTTCACACCTGGGTAAGACTGTCAATTGTCTTTCTCTGTCAGTAGCTTACATAGCATCTTCTAGCACTATGAAAGCTAGCCAGTAGGGATGAAGCTTCCAGGTCAGTATGAGTTTGATTTCTTCATGTCCTATGACTCAAGTATGTGGTGTCTTCAGCAATTGAGTCTTACTATCAAGTTCTGGAGGGTTAACCAAAGCAATGACAATAGCCCGTATTATTTGGGGTGTCTATGGGACCCTACTGCCCAACAATTCAAAGAGAGACAACCCACATCTGAAAGCAGACTTTTTGTTTGATAATCTATCGCATCTAGGGAAGGTATTATCCTTCTATAAAAGGTAACTCCATTTAAACATTCTCTATATACCATCTTTCACTCAACTTAACCATGCCTACCTCATTTTTCCCCTCTCCCCTTCTTATCACTTGCATTCTACTCCCCACCCCACTCCCCGTGTACTTTTCCATTGCTGTGATAAAACACCATGACCAAAGCAACTTATAGAAGGAAGAGATTATTTGGGTTATGGTTCCAGAGGGGTAAAAGTCCCATCATGGCAGGGAGGTATAGCAGGAGGCATCTGAAACAGAAGGCTACAGGCTCACATCTTCAAGCAGGCACAGGAAACAGAAAAAGACAGACTGGAAGTGGGAACGAGGCTTACTTATAAACTCACCTGCCCCCAGTGATGTGCTTGCTCCAGTAACGTTGCACCTCCTAAACCTCTACAAACAGTGCCACCAACTAATGACAAAGTGTTCAGATACATGAAGTCTATGAAGGAACATTCATTCAAGCCACCATATTCCACTTTCTCATCCCCATATGCTCATGACCATGCCGTAATGCATTTACTCCAACTTTAAAAGTCATAAACTTTAACAGTCTCAATTCTATTCAAAAGCAGAGAGTCCAAAGTCTCTTCTGAGACTCAAGACAACCTCTAAACTGAAAACCCATGTAAAATCAAAGGACAAGTTATAGACTTCCAACATATAATGGAACTTAACACATATTCCCATTCCAAAAGGAAGAAATGGGGGTATAGTGAGGAAATACTGGACCAAAGCAAGACCAAAAACCAGTAGAGCAAACTCCAAAACTTGTAGCTCCATAGCCAATGTTTGATACTTTAGATCCAAAGTGCTTAGATGGCTTAGCTCCTTGACATTTGCTGCCTACAACACTCATTACTCTCTTGGGCTAGTACTACTCTCTGTATACAGCTCCTTTTAGCAGATGTCTCAAGACTCTAATATCTCCAACATCTTGGGGTCTCTACTACCAATCAGCCTTGACCTTCACAGCTTCATTCAATGTCCTCTCAGGGCCTCTTGGTCTCCCCAGGCTTCTTTATCCAAGGACTTCCCTGGTACATGTTGCCTGGCCTGGGCAGTTTCAGTGGCTCTCTGTAACCATGAAGGAAGAACCAATGACCCCCTCACTCTTGCATCTCTAATACATCTAAAGCCAGAACCATGTGAACAACATTAAGTAAAACTTAACTATTTGGGGTCTCGCCCTGAGAGTACTTCTTCCATTGTTAAAGTGCAATCTTGGAGTCCTCTCTTTAATGGAGCTAATCTCCTTGTCAAAGAAAATCTCTCCAAGGACATGCTGTGGCTGCCACATTATTAAACTTCCTAGTACTCTTTTTCTCTCTAAACTGTACATTCTGTATTTCTACCCCACTTGCTTTCTTTCACTGTAGATCTCCATAATATTCACCATTAACAATCA
The DNA here is from genome assembly GCF_000622305.1 of Nannospalax galili. Taxonomy (NCBI): domain Eukaryota; kingdom Metazoa; phylum Chordata; class Mammalia; order Rodentia; family Spalacidae; genus Nannospalax; species Nannospalax galili. The sequence goes on along the minus strand of NW_008343385.1, from coordinate 1,490,789 downwards.
CACCACCAATTCAACATTAGGATGTCTTGAAATTTCCTCCACCAAAAAATTAGTGCATTACTTTTTAAAATTTTTTTATTTATTATTTTTTTATGTGTATGCATATATTGCCTGCATGTAGGTAAGTGCACCCGTGTTGTGCAATGCCC
>NW_008343385.1:1488015-1490258 GCF_000622305.1 Nannospalax galili | reverse complement strand
ATTTTTTTATTTATTATTTTTATTTTATGTGTATAAGTGTATTGCCTGCATGCATGTAAGTGCACCAATGTCATGCAATGCACACAGAGGTCAGAAAGAGACATTGTATCCCCTAGAACTGGATTTATAAATGGTTGTTGGCTGCCTTGTGGGTATTGGGATTCAAACCTGGGTCCTCTGCAGAAGCAGTCAGTACTCTTAACCACTGAGCTATCTCACCAGTCCCAGTCCATTACTTTTTAACTTAGCCTCAGACAACTTCTTAGAACTCAGATAGACAGCAGTGAGACTCCTTGCCAAAATATCCCAATTGCAGTTTAAGTCCTTGTTTCCATTTCCTTCTGAAACATCGTGAGCTAAGCCTCTACTGAATCTACTGTGAGCTCTACTTACAGCATTCAACTGTTTTTCCAGTCCAGACTCCCAAAGTCTTCCACATACCTCCAAAGAACACAGCCGGATTATCACAGCAACAGCCCACTCTCTGGTACCAACTTCTGTAATAGTTACTTTTCTGTTGCTGTAATAAAACACCATAACCAAGGCAACTTATAAAAGGTGAAGAGGAAATGCATTTAATGCTTCTCTTTATATTTTTGAAATTGCTTTTTATTTTTTGGCTGATTTTTATATTTCATTATGTTTTAGCACATAGTAACCACTTTGTACTGATTTACTTAGTAAATACTTAACTATAACTGATAGAGGAAGTAAAACTGACAAAAAAGAATACTGGAGGCCCAAAATACCACACCATTTGATGAAACATCTGTTTGCAATTGCAGCAACTGTAAATTCTCAGGTTTGTCATCTCCAAAGGGCTTTGGGTACATGGACACAAGAGAAAATAGGCCATCTGTTCACCAAAGACCAAGAGAGAAGTCTGTGAGTTTCTTGGGGCAGCTGGATTCTGCTGAATATGGATACCAGGTTACTTAAAGATTGTTAGGGCTGGAGAGATGACTCAGTGGTTAAGAGCACTGACTGCTCTTACAGAGGACCCAGGTTCAAAACCCAGCATCCACATGATAGCTAATAACCATCCTAACTCCAGTTCTGGGAGATCCCATGCCCTCTTCTGACCTCTATGATCATTGCACGACACAGGTGTGCTAACATACATGCAGGTAATACACTCATACACATAATCTAAAAATAATGAACAAACATTATATGAAGTTATGAATAGGTCCAGCAAAGGTTCTTAAAAATGGGGGCATTTCACCAGAAGTGGATGAAAAAACCCTATTGTTGAAGACACTGCATGATATAAGTGTGAGAAAGAGAGAGAAATCAAGCTTGGACTAAGATGGAAACTCCCTGCCACTGGATGGGTGGTTTTCATGGTGCCAAAAGGCAACACACAAATGACAGGGGGAGACTAGTCGCCTATAATTCTCCTCAGTGATGGACCCCACATGTTGTACTATCAACATACCAAACAGGATGTTCCTGCTGGTGCAATAGTGGAGCGTCTAGTGTATGTACAATCAGCAAATTTTCACCTGGATATAATTTCCGCTCCTAGGGGTGCAACACATATCTGGTACTGTAGATTTGGCCAACCCTCTGTAGCAGGGGAGAATATAGGCCCCAGGGGGAAGCCACTGCAATTCCTTTGTTAGGTGGAAATGATGTACCTGCTAAAATACCAACCAAGCATTTTTGCTGACACCCATTGGTTAAGTTACAGCTGTCACTGCTTAGATGTTCTTGCTTCGTGCTGTGTGTGTTTTTATGGTAGATGGAATCCCACTCAAACTGCCCAACAGCCCACGGAAAACAGATGATGCAGAGACCCAAAAGTTCAGTTTCTTGCCACAACAGGAGGCAGATCATCCCACACTTAACACCCCTCCAAGACTCAGGGACTTTTGCAAAAAGGTTGGTGGAAAGAATGTAAGAGTAGGAGGAAGGGGTGAAGTGTTAACTGGAAATGTCCTCCAACCACTGTGCTGGTAAGCTATAGTTACACCTCCTTCCCACTCTGATCAAGGAGTCGCGAGGGGAGTCAGTTACCCTCCCCCCCACCCTATGATCATTCAACCTTAGCTGCATGTGGGGAGGTACTAAGGATATATAAGCAAGAACACCAAGAGGCACCTCTCTCACAATTTTGTGCAGCTGCCAGGAGGTCAGGGGATCTGTATTTGAGTGTGGACTTTACAGTACAGCTGTAAATGTGGGGCACCCACTCTTCTGTAAATAAACCACTACCATATGCTCTGTTAAAAAATAATAAA
>NW_008343385.1:1478401-1488001 GCF_000622305.1 Nannospalax galili | reverse complement strand
TAAAATAAAATAAAAAATGGGGGCATTAGTAAGAGGATGCCTTCAAATAAATAAAGGATGACCTCCTACCTGGTACCCCAGTGCTGGGCCTGCCAGATGTGACTTGGGACTTTAACCTCTTTTTTTATTTATCTATTTTTATTTTATGTGTTTGAGTGTTATGCTTGCATGTATACAAGTGCACCCGTGTCATGCAGTGCCCACAGAGGACAGAAGAGGGCATCAGATCCCCCTGGAACTATAGTTACAGATGATTGATAGCTGCCATATCGGTGCTGCAATTTGAACTGGGATCTTACGCAAGAGCAGTCAGTACTCTTAACTGTTGAGCCATTTCTCCAGTCTGGGACTTTAACCTCTTTGTGAGAAAAACCACACAGCACTAGGTGGCCTCACAAAACAGTTGGAGCCTGGTGACATCCAGTTGCTTATCTTTTCAAACCAGCTGGATCCAGTGGCTATAATATAGATGACCTTGTCTCTCACTCTAGCTGCTACTATGCTGCTAGAGAGGTTGATAAGCTTACTTTGGGGCAATACCTGAATGTAAAAGTCTTACATGTTGTCACTGTTCTAATAAACAGCCAAGGATCCAAGGGTTTGACCAATGCTAGGATTACTATCTGTGAGAATCCATGGATCTGCCTCGAACCAGCGAAAGCATTAAACCCCTCTGCTTTCTTACCCTCTGAAGCAGGGCCTCTGGATCATGACTGTGAAGAAGCAATAGCCAAAGTTTATTCAGTCAGGACAGACTTGTCTGAAATCTCCCTTCAGAACATGGACCAACAGTTGTTCACTGATGGGAGCAGCTATATCTGGGGTGGGGGGTGGGAGGCAGAGCAAGCAGGGTGTGAAATAACCACCAAGGAGAGTCATCAAGGCTGAAGCCCTGCCAAAGGGATGGTTAACACAGAGTGTGAAGTTATGGATAGTCATCCAGGCACTATGACAGACTAAAATGAAGCAAGTCAACATCTACACCCATTCAAATTATGCCTTCACCGCCCTGCGTGTTCATGGAGCCATCTATAAGGAAAGGGGACTTTTAACAGCAGAGGGCAAAGAAATCTAGAATATGGAAGAAATTCTTCAACCATTACAGGCAGTCTGGGAGCCATCTAAGAGGCAATGATTCCCTGCAAAGGACACCAGAAAGGAGATGACCCCAACAATGGGGAAATCAACTAGCTAATCAGGCAGCCAAGGAGGTTGCTAATCAATCAAGTGCAACAGCAAGCCCCAAATCTGTTTCCAAAATCCTCTTGGTGCCAGAATTGCCATTATCTCCAAAATACACTAAAGGGGAGGAACAGTGGGCTAAAAATGAAAGAAGGTCCAAAAGACAGAAAGGCTGATGGGAGCTCCCAGATCAGAGACTTTTTATTCCTGCTCAAGCATGGAAATATCATAAACTGACCAACTTAAGGAAAACAGCCTTGTAAAACCTGCTAGGCTGCTTCTACTTTGTACCCAAACTTCCAACTCTATGTGACCAGGTCAGCACAAGATACATGATGTATGCACGAAACAATATTGACCAACAATTAAAACCAAACCAAGGAATGCAAACAGCTGGAACCATGCCCTTGGAAGATCTTTGATGGACTTTACAGAAGTCAAACCTTGCCATGGGTATCAATATCTGTTGTTGGTTTGCTTCTTCTCAGGATGACTAAAACACCTTCTCTATTTGCACAGAATGGGCACGAGAAGTAGTCAAATCCCTGCTGAGAGAAATTACTTCTAGATATGGGCTTCTGTTCTCAATAGGATCAGACAATGGACTAGTTTTTGTATCTGAATTAGTTCAAACACTGTCTAAAACCTTGGTGATACCAATCAAATGGAAACTCCATACAGGTCACAAAATTCAGGGAAATTTGAATGCATGAACCAGACTGTTAAAGACTATTTTGGTTAAGCTTTACCAGGAAACACAGGTACCTTGGATTGATTTGCTACCCTTAGTTTTACTTTGAGAAAGATGCACCCCAAGATCATCCAACTACTACCCTTTGGGATCATTTATATGAGACTGCCCCCAATAATAGAGAAGTTGAGAGGAGGTCCAGACATTTAGCCTTAGGAAAGACTCTGCACTATATCAATGGGGGCAGGGGGCGTGGAAAAAGCCCCCATTCCCCTAGGAAATTGGGTACATCCTTATCAGCCAGGAGATGAAGTCTGGGTTAAATATTGGAAAAAAGAACCACTCCAGTCAGTCTGATTGGTCCTCACACTGTCCTACAGGCAACTCCCACTGTTAAAGTTGCAGCTATTAACCCTTAGATTCATCACACCTGGGTGAAGAAAGTCACACTCCAAAGGACTTAGAGATCTGGAAGACAGAATTGCATCCTGACCAACTGCTTTGGAACAAGCTGCAGAGGCAACAGGACCCAATGACCTCAGCCCTGTTCTCACTACACCTTGGAAGCTAGTCAGTCTATGGATGACAGAAGGTTGAAATTCTACAGCCCTCTTCCAATCATAAACCTGAAATCTGACTGCTCAATGCATTGTGGAAACTTGAGGAATTCAAGGGAGGACACTTGGAAAACATGGTCAAAATATTAACCTAACCCTAGAAGCTTAGTGTGATAACTAGCCCTAATGCCATCTATGGGTCTGATGGCAACAGCCCTGGATGACTTGACTTGGATGGAAAAGGAAGCCTCAGCACTGCTATGTTTAGGTATAATGAGGATGCTTTTTGATATCTTTTGCTTATTATAACCATCTATATTCCTCAGATTCCTGGAACACTGGGATGCCCTGGGTATCTGGTTTGTCATTGTACAGCCTTTCTTTCATCCACCAAGGGACTCCAAATTTCATAGGTCACTTGAGGTTTATATGCAAGGGTCAGAGCTGAGTTGCCTCATCTGCTATCATGAAAACTTTACTAGGCAATTAATATCTACTCCACAGCCTCCTTGAAGCTCCTAGAGTTTAGGAAAATTGATCTATGTACATTGTGAGAAGAGCCCTGGGTGCTCAACTTATAAGCCTTTTCCAGGTAGCCCAGATCCCAGGAGATGGAGCAGTCAGGCTGGCAACTTTGAACATTACTTTGAGAGGATACTTGACCTTGGCAAAGGACCTACTGTTTGGGTCCAAATATATTGCAAGGGCAAATCTATATGCTCTCAGTCCAATCAACAATCCACATGTCCCTGCTACAAGGCCCCTGCCTGGTAGCCTACTATAAGGGTACCCCCAGAACCGGCACCACAAATGACTCCTCCTGCCTTGCCACCTTTGATTTCTCTGAAAACCCAGGCACTTATTTGTGGACTTTCAGCTCAAACCTTGGAGACAATTAACACCACAGACCAACTGCTTTACAGTTCAGAATCCCAGTCTGGCACCTGACTATTGGCTCTGTATGCCTGCAGGTACCCTAAGGGGACTTGTTACCCCTGTCAATAACTCAGACCCAGAATCAACTTATTAAAGGGATCCCTCTAACTCTACCAAAGTGAAACGAGATAATTTCTTGACCAACAAACCCCAAATATGAGTTAAGGGCTCTGGGTATGCTGACTCATCAGGGCCTCAAGAATACTTATCTGTAATCAAATTTATGTTACACTGTTCTTGCTGCCTGTCCTACTGATGGAGTATGATGCACAAAACAGTCTTCACTGGTTTGTTTGCAGCCAGGCAGCTTACACATCCCTGCCTAAAGGCTGAAAGGGAATTTGCAGTTTGGCTTTCCTCACTCCCCAAATGGATATCGTATCAGTGGATCAACCTTTGCCAATAACAGCATTGGATAAGTATAGCCGACAAGAGAAGACACCTAACTATGCACGTTTCTCTGAGAGTGTCGTATCTATGTAAGCCAGTCTGGAATTGTGTAAGGTATAACCAAAGATATCCAGGATAAAATTCAGAAATGCAGATACCATAGCCTTGTTCTGGTCATTTTGGTCCTTACTTACCCCTCGTCTCATTCTGCCTGTAGGCCTATTATCAGTTATCAAGATGTTACTTCTCTTTGGACCCTGTCTTGTCAACTGCCTGAGTAGTTTCATCTCACCCCATCTAGAAACAATGAAATTACAAGTGGCCTGTTCTCTGGGCCCACAGATCAAGCCATAAAACAAGAGAATCTAGAAGATCCAGTACTCAACAAAACAAGCTTTTAGTGATTGATGCCTTATGTAAAAATAACAGGCATCACAAGGGAGAAATGAAGTGGAAAAGATATATACTCCATATGTTTAAAGTTGCTCTTTATATGTTTGAGATAGTTTTTCTTTTACTTATGGCTGATTTTCATATTTTTATATTTCACTGTGCTTTAGGACATAGTAACCACTTTATACTGCCTTACTTAATAAGCAAAATTAATTTTAATAGCAGTAAAGAACAACTAGTGGATTCGTTCTGAGCTAAATTTAATTATACTTTGCTCCTTACTATCTTTGGGCCCTTTGAAAAGCTCTACCTTGAGTGTTTCTTTCATCATTAAAAAAAAGCATCACTGGGCATGGGGAGATAGCTCAGTGGTTAAGAACACCAGCTGTTCTTGCAGAAGACCCAGGTTCGAATCCCAGCACCCACATGGCAGCTAACAACTGTCCATAACTCCAGTTCTAGGGGATCCAATGGCTTCTTCTGTCATCCGCGGGCATTGCATGACACGGGTGCACTTTCCTACATGCAGGCATAACATGCATACACATAAAATAAAAATAAGAAATAAAAATTTTTCTAGCTAATTATTTATTTAATAACCACATACTTAGAAGAAGCATTTCATTACAACAGCATTGACATATTCTATAACAATTTTCTGAGCTAAGATGAATTTTTTTCAAAATTGGCTGTAAATTTTTAGTTTTACAGTTGAATTGTTACAGTTATACAATATTGTACTCAGTATAAACCCTATAAAAACATAAAATTGAATGAAGTTTTAACCTTTAAAAAAGATCTCCATTTCATTATTAAAATACATAGTTTCATACAGAAAAATTCATTTTCAGTGCAATTGATATTAAGATGCATGTGTTTCTAATCTCTATATATCTGATTTTTACTAGTGACATTTTCACATGTCAAAATCACAGAGAAAAAACAATAACATGAAAAACCAAAATAACATATCCCCACCAAATACCAATAGTCCTGTAGAGGAGTTCAATGAGAAGCCCCTAGAGACAATGCAGGACATGGAACTCAAAAAACAATTATAAACATGATAAAAGAATTCAGTGAATTTAAAGAACACACAAAGAAATCAAAGAACTGAAGGATGATAGGGATAAACTTCTGAATGACTTCAGAAAAGAGCTAGAAATATTGAAGAATACTCAGGCTGAAATGAAGAAGGAAGTGAAACACTCAGTAAGCCAATTAGAAATGACAGGAGAAAGCCTCACCAATAGGTTGAATGAAGTGGAAAACAGAGTTTCAAGACTGGAAGATAAAGTGGATGAACTAGACCACTCAAGCAAAGATTATGAAAAAATTTAAAAAGCACAAGAATGGAATATGCAGGAATTGTATGACACCATAAAAAGACCAAACTTACGAATCATAGGCATATAGGAAGGTGAAGAATCCCAAGATAATGGCATGGACCAGATCTTCAACAGAATCATGGAAGAAAATTTCCCAAAATTAAAGAAAGACATGCCCATACAAATACAAGAAGCATATAGAACACCAAACAGACAGCACCAGAAAAGAAACTCCATGGCACATCATCGTAAAAACACCAAATCTACAAAACAAAGAGACAATTCTGAAAGCTGCAAAAGAGAAACAAGTCACATATAAGGGAAAAACCATTAGGATTACAGCTGACTTTTCAGTGTAAGCAATGAAAGCCAGAAGAGCCTGGACCAAAGTATTCCCAGTTTTAAATGACCACAGATGCCAACCCACATTACTATACCCAGCCAAAATGTCTATTATGGTTGAAGGGGAAACAAAAATCTTCCATGCATAAATAGGCTGAAGGAATTCATGTCCACAAAACCAGCCCTTCAGAAAGTTCTGGAAGCTATACAAAGAGATGAAGAAAGGAATGACTATACCCAAGGAATTATGGAAAGAAATCCAATGAAGGTATAACTGTGGAATGTTGTCTGCAAGAATATGAACAGAAATAAAAAGTATGGGAATCAATATATATCTTTCAATAAGAAGTTCAAATATCAATGGACTGAACTCCCCAGTCAAAAGACACAGACTAGGTGAATGGTTTAAGAAACAAAACCAATCTTTTTGTTCTAGGCAAGAAAGCAAGAACAGGTGCTATTTTAAGGTGAAAGGATGGAAAAAAATGGTACTAAGTAAGTGGTACTAAGTGGTACTAAGAAAACAGCAGGCATCGCAATTCTAATATCTGACAAAATAGACTTTAAACTAAAACCAATCAGAAGAGAGAAAAAGGGCCACTTCATTTTGATCAAAGGAACAATGAATCAAGAAGATATCACACTCATGAACATGTATTCACCCAACTTCATAAAAACAATACTACAGGACTTTAAGACCCAGATTAACCCCAACTCATAAATAGCAGGCAACTTCAATACCCCACTGTCTCCATTAGATAGGACAACAGGGCAGAGAGTTAACAGAGAGACATCTAAATTAAACAATACTGTATATTAAATGGACTTAACAGACATCTACCGAGTATTGCACCCAAGCACCAAAGGACATACATTCTACTCACCACCCCATGGAACCATCTCCAAAATCGACCATATACTGGGACACAAAACAAACCTCAACAAGTACAAAAAGATTGAAATAATTCTATGCATTCGATCAGAGCACAGTGCAATAAAGCTTACAATCAATACTGGACGAAGCCCTAATCACCACATGAACACATGGAGATTAAACAACACACTGCTGAATGATGAATGGGTCAAAAGAGAAATAAAGAAAGAAATAAAAGTATTCCTGGAATTAAATGAAAAGGACAATACAACATGACAAAACCTCTGGGACTTACTGAAAACGGTCCTTAGAGGGACCGTTTATAGCTCTAAGTGCTTACATCAAAAACTCAGAAAGGACACAAATAAACAACGTAACATTGTAACTCAACAGACTTGAAAAGCAACAGCAAACAAAACCCAAACCCAGCAGACATCAGCTCAGTTCCCTTTTTTGGGCTCCAAAGTCTGTAGGTCCCTGTTGGGGAGGGGGGAAGCTGCTGCTGTTTGGAACCCTAACAAATCCAAATTAACAAAATTAGAGATGAAAGGGGAGACATCACAAAAGACACCCAAAAGATACAGACCATTATAAGGGAATATTTTAAAAACCCATATGCTACTAAATTTGAAAATCTAAAAGAAATGGATGGATATCTAAAGGCATGGGAACCACCAAAACTAAACCAAGAAGAGATTAACAGCTTAAACAGACCCATAACACAAAAAAAAATTGAAACAGTAATACAAAATCTCCCAGCTAAGAAAAGCCCAGGACCAGATGGATTTACAGAAGAATTCTATCAGACATTTAAAGAAGATCTGCATCCAATACTACTTAATTTATTTTAAAAAATAGAAATGGAGGGAGAACTTCCAAATTTGTTCCATGAAGCCAGAATCACTCTAATATCAAAGCCAGGTAAAGATACAACCAAAAAAGAAAACTATAGACCCATATCCTTAACGAACATAGATGCAAAAGTTCTCAACAAGATACTTGCAAACTGCATACAGACACAGATCAAAAAGATCATCCACCATGATCAAATCAGCTTTATCCCAGAGATGCAGAGATGGTTCCATATACATAAAGTCGATGAATGTCATAAATTGTGTAAATGGACTCAAACCACATGAACCACATGGTCATCTCAATAGATGCAGAGAAGACCTTTGACAAAATTCAACATGCATTTATGTTCAAAGTCCTACAGGGAATTGGACTGGAGGGAACATACCCCAACATAATTAAAGCCATGTATAACAAACCCACAGTCAACATCATTCTAAATGGAGAAAAACTGGAAGCATTCCCATTGAAACCAGGAACCAGACAAGGCAGTCCACTATCCCCACTTCTCTTTAACATAATACATGAAACTCTTGCAAGAGCAATAAGACAAGAGAAGGAAATTAAAGGAGTCATAATTGGAAGAGATCAAATTGTCCCTTTTTGCAGATGATATGATGTTATATGAAAGGGATGCCAAAAATTCTACCCCAAAACTCCTAGAAATTATTAACACGTTCAGTAAAGTCACAGGTTACAAAATTAACCTACAAAAGTCTATAGCTTTTCTATATACCAATAACAAGCAATCAGAGAAAGAGCACATGGAAACACTCCCCTTCACAATAGCTGCCAAAAGAAAAAAATTTCAGGGTAAACCTGACCAAAGACACTAAAGAGCTCTACAATGAAAAATTTAAATCTTTAAAGAAAGAAATTGAGGAAGACATCAGAAGATGGAAGGACCTCCCATGCTCATGGAAGAATTAATATTGTGAAAATGACCATCCTACCAAAACTCATATATAGATTCAACACAATGCCAATCAAAATCCCCATGACATTTTTCACAGAATTGGAAAAAACTATACTAAGATTCGTATGGAAGCATAAAAGACCTCGGATAGCCAAAACAACCCTGAGCACTAAAAGCAATGCCAGGGGGATTACTATACCAGATTTCAAGCTGTATTACAGAGCTATAGTCATAAAAACAACATGGTACTGGCACAAAAATAGACCCATAGACCAATGGAACAAAATTGAACACCCAAATATGAGTAAATACAATTTCAGCCACCTGATATTTGACAAAGGGGCCAAGAACGTTAACTGGAGGAAAGACAGCATGTTCAGCAAATGGTGCTGGCAAAACTGGATCTCCACTTGTAGGCGAATGAAACTAAATCCCTATCATTCATCCTGCACAAAAGTCAGATCCAAATGGCTCAAAGACCTCAATGTAAAGCCTTAAATGCTGAAACTATTAGAAGAAAACATTGGGAATAACCTACAAGATTATTTCCTACAAGTGTAGGAAAGCATTTTATAAACCGGATATCAATTGCCCAGAAAACAAGGGCAAGAATTAACAAATGGAACCTCATTAAACTAAAAAGCTTCTGTACATCAAAGGAGACAACCAAGGAAGCAAACAGAAAACCCACAGAATGGGAGAAGATCTTCACCAGTGACACATCTGACAGAGGTTTAATAACCAGAATTTATAACAAACTCAAAAAACAGAACCAAGACAAGAAGCAACCCAATTAAAAGATGGGCTAAGGAGCTGAACAGAGAGTTCTCAAAAGAAGAAGTAAAGATGGCTATGAAACATCTTAAAAGATGTTCAACATCACTAATAATTAGGGAAATGCAAATTAAAATCACTTTAAGATTTCACCTCACTCCAGTCAGACTGGCTAAGATCGAGAAAACAAATGATACCAAATGTTGGAGAGGATGTGGGGAAAGGGGAACACTCATCCACTGCTGGTGGGGCTTCAAACTGGTTCAACCCCTATGGAAAGCAGTATAGAGAACTCTTAAAAAACTATAAATGAACATACCATTTGACCCAGTTTTACCACTCCTTGGCATATACCCAAAGAACTC
>NW_008343385.1:1477733-1478256 GCF_000622305.1 Nannospalax galili | reverse complement strand
GAAAGATGAAATCATGAAATTTGCAGGTAAATGGATGGAACTAGATGGTTATACTAAGTGAAGTAACACAGACTCAGAAAAAATATCGACATATATGCTCCCTCATATGTGGATCCTAGAACCAAACCCTGACAAGCGAGTATGTATCCAGACATAACTACAGGAATCAAGATAATGGGAAGGAACCAGGGAGGTAAAGGAAAAGAAAGAACCTGAAAGAGAAAAACAGTAGGAAACAGGCCTTAATAAGGGAGATTTGGGTTAGTTTAAGGGAAGGGGGATGGAAGGGTACACAAGGAACCTAGGGGATAAAGGGAAAGAAGGAGCTCAAGAGAGGTAGGACCATAGGAGAAGGGTATTATTAAGGGAGAAAGGGGGGAAATGGGGGCACCTTAAGTGGGAAAACAATGATGGAGGGGTGAGATAATGTGAGAGATGAACAATGCCTAGCTAGTTTTGAAAATCAGAGAGAACCATATTACTCCTACAACCTACTGACAAATTATACATAGCAGATCAAGAC
>NW_008343385.1:1461736-1476836 GCF_000622305.1 Nannospalax galili | reverse complement strand
CAGGGATATCAGAGTATAAGGGCTCTAGTTGGGGGAGAGAGGCTATGGGAGGGCGCTACCTGGGAAGTGGGTGTATAAATAAATAAAAGAAGAAAAAAAATAATTCTTGAAAGCATAAAATTTGCTCCTTAATAATTAGTAGATATGAAAAACATTACCTTTGAAATCTTCCTGATGACTTTATATCCATGCTCAGATGCCAAGGAGCTCAGAAAGTAACCGACTGTGACTAGTAATAATCAGATATATAGAGACCAGAAACGTATGTGCATCTTAGTGTCAATTATATTAAAAATGAATTTTTCTGTATGTAACTGTGTATTTTAATAATGAAATGGAGATCTTTTTTAAAGTTTAAAACCTCATTTAATTTTATGTCTTATAGGGTTTATACTGAGTACAATATTGTATAACTGTAATAATTCAACTGTAAACCTAAAAATTTACAGCCAATTTTGAAAGAGATGCATCTTAGCTCTGGAAATTGTTATTGAATATGTCAGTGCTGTTGTAATGAAATGCTTCTTCTAATTATATGATTATTAAATAAATAATTTTTAAAAAAGCACCACCTACTTTACTGTCATGAGGAATAAGTGAAGTAACTAATACTGAGAGCCTAAATGTAACAAATGCTACACTACAGGAGTTTAGCAAAGAATGATACTATGGGTCCTAGTCAGTGCTTCAAACTACAATCATTTCTACCTGTCCACTAATCCAAGAGAGTATAAGCATTTGTAAGTATGGTTGTTTCAAACACTTCTTCATATCTGCTGATTGCCCAGCAGTGTTTCTGTGCAGTATTCCATATAGTTATGTTCCTACAGATTGGTTGTTCTTGCTCCCTTCAAAATTCACGTTGAATCTGAATCCTCCACTGGACAGTAATTAGAAGCATAGAATTTAGGAGGGGATGGTCATGAATGGAAATAAGCCTTAGTCCGGAGGGAGCTGCCCTTCCTCCCTGTCCTGCTTTGTTTCTTCATTGCTGTGACAAAACACTCTGACCACTACGAACTTGGGGAGGAAAAGGTTTATTCAGCTTACATCTCCCAGGCTGCAGTTCATCAGGGAGCCCAAGGTAGGAACTCAGGGCAGGAACCTGGAGGCAGGAGCTGGAACACAGGCCATGGAGGAATATGCTGCTTACTGGCTTGCTCCCCTGACCCCTGATCAGCCTGCTTTCTTATGCAAGAGATGCCCACCTGCCCAGGGGTGGCACTACCCGCAGTGGGCTGGGCCCTCCCACACCCCTCCACAATCAAGAAGGCCCCACAGATATGACCACAGGCCAGTCCAATGAAGGCAGTTTCCCAATTGAGGCTCCCTCAACCCAGGTGTGTCAAGTTGACACTAAAGCTATCCAGCACACTGCCCTTCCTTCCACACCAGGAATGTCCCTCTGGAGGACACAGCAGCATGGCACCATCTTGGAGGGACAGCCCTCACCACTCATCAATTCTGCTGCAACCGTGATCTTGGACTTCTCAGCTTCCAGAATTGTAAAACACAAATTTTTATAAGTGAACCAGTCTGTGGTATTTGTCATATAACCACAGTTAGGTAGTTTACTCTAGCCTAGAGTTTTAAAAAAAATTTATTATTATTTTATGTGTATTCATGTATTGCCTGCATGTAGGTAAGTGCCCCCATGTTGTGCAATGCCCACGGAGGTCAGAAGAGGCTGTCGGAGCCACTTGAACTGGAGTTATGGACAGTTGTTAGCTGCCATGTGAGTGCTGGGATTCGAACCCGGGTCTTCTACAAGAACAGTCAGTGTTCTTAACTGCTGAGCCATCTCTCCAGCCCTCGAGCCTAGATTTTAAGTATACATAAATATAATAATTATTCTTAAACGTTGTCTTAGGACCGATCACTCAGTCAGTGAATGATTGCCATGCTAGCATTATGACTTGGGTTCAAGTCCCAGAACCTACACAGAAGAGCCAGGTGTGGTGGTGCATGCTCGTAATCTTAGCACAGGGAGGTGAATACAGGTGGAGTCTAAGGCCAGTGGCCAGCCAGTCTAGCCTAATAAATATTAGGGTTCCAAAGAGCAGCAGCTTCCCCTGCTCCCCAACAGGGACCTATGGACTTTCGAAGCCCGAAAAAGGGAACTGACCTGAGAAGCACCTTGGCCTTTGAAGTCAAGGAAAACAGACTCTGCTAAGAAGCAGCCTGCCTTTCCTCTGATCTCCAAAGACAATGTAAGCAGATTCTACCTGTTAACCAGAGATTTTAGGAGCTGTTTAACACAGCAGCTTTTCCCTTATCTTAAGAGGACAAAAAAGTAAACACTTCCAGACCCAGATCCTGGCTGGCAGACTGAACGGAGCCAAGTTTACAAGCCCTGCTTTTCCTGCTTTCCCCTACTTGATTTTTCCCAAAAACTTCCCCTCCTCCTGCACCCTGAAGCCCCTGTACATAAGTCCCAGCTCACAACCCATGGGCTGACATTTTTCCCTTCCCCAAGGGAAACATGTCCTGTGCGAAATAAAGCTGTACCCACTGAGAGTTCTATCTGTGCCTTGATGCCTCATCCTCCATACCCTCGCTCTCTGCCAAAACTTTTACCTATCAATAAAGAGCTCCAGGCCAATGCGAGACCCTGTTTCCAAAAACAAGGGGGATGGTAGTAGAGGAATAACAAATGATACTGACTTCTGGCATGCGTACATTCATGCACACACACGTGCAGACACCCATGCACACATTTACACACATACATATACATGAATACATTTATTAAATGTTACTTTATTCAAGGATATATTATGTGTTAATATCTTTTGCAAAATGCATGGCAGTATTTTACTTATTCTTTATTGCATGTTGAAGAATTTGGATCAAAAATTAAAATCAAACAGAGAAGATCGTATGTCTGAAATCCCAACATTCAGGAGACTGAGTTAGAAGGATCCTGATTTAGAGGTCAGCTTGGGCTACATGGCCATGTCCTCCCTCAAAGAAAAATGGAAGTCCTTGGGCTTCTGTGCATAAGAGGATTGTGTTTATGTTTTCCAGTTATCCTTCCGGTGGTTTGAAAACCCCAAGTGCTTCTTTCCAGCATGTTCTGTCTTCCAAACCTTAAGAGGAATCTGTAGGCTGTAAAATAACAACAGGAAGATGACTAAGTCCCTCCTATTCACCCCAGTGTTTGAAGAGACACATCACTACCATTCCCTGTTAACAATGTTTACAGCCCTGCACAAATGCTTAAGTTTGAATTTTAAAATCACAGCCAAAATTCTATATCTGCACACAATTATCACCCCAGGCATCACTATAATCTCTATGTGGCATAAATAGCATTGGTTAGTGTTCATGCATGTATTACATAAATTCTTTCACTATTACTCTTCTGGTTTAACATCTCACACTCACACTGACTGGCTGACTAAGTATTTGTAATTGATCACTTTTTAGAATTGAAATGTTTGGGAGATAACTCTAAATAAAAATATAAGCATCACTTACTGTCATGAGGTAACTAATACCGAGAGCCCAAATGTAAAAAAAATGCTACTCTTGTTGGCACACACCTTTAATCCCAGCACTTGGGAGGCAGAGGCAGGCAGATCCTTGTGAGTTCGAAGCCAGCCTGGTCTACATAGTGAGTTCTAGGATAGCTGGGGCTTCAAGGAGACCCTGTTCAAAAAGACCAAAAAAAAAAAAAAAAAAAAAAAAAAAAGCTACATTAAAGCTACATTACAGGAGTTTAGCAAAGAATGATACTATGGGTCCTAGTCAGTGCTTCAAACTACAATCATTTCTACCTGTCTACTAATCCAAGAGAGTATAAGTATTTGTAAGTAGGGTTGTTTCAAACACTTCTAGTATTACAAGCTTGTAATATATTCTTTTAAATTTTTTGATGTATTTATTTTTATTCTATGTGTACAAGTGTTTTGCCTGCATGTATAAATCACATGCACACAATGACCTTAGAGGCCAGAAGAGGGCATCGGATCCCCTAGAACTGTAGCCCCAGCTGGCCTGGAACGCACTATGTAGCTCAGACAGGCTTCAAACTCACAGAGATCCACCTGCTTCTGCCTCCCGAGTGCTGGGATTAAAGGTGTGGCAGTACATGGCTTTAAGACTAGAAATGTAGAAGAACACTTGATAACTTTTTGCTTGTATAATTTCCTTCAGAAAGGAATATACTAGAAATAATTCATGGGAAATAATTAGGTATGTATGGTGATAGAACATGTCTTACATTTTTATATTTATATTGTAAACTGGGTTGTAGAGTTAGCAAAAAAAATTTCAAAAGCACTTGAAAACTTTGTGTTTTCCCACAAGGTTAATACATACTACGAGAAAACATGCAAATTGCTCTTACCATGGCACGCTTACTGTTTTCAATAGTTTGCCTCCATTTATGGCTTAAAATTGTCCAGGCCCAGGTTGGCTTATACTGCCACAGATATGCTATGAATAAGCCAGGTTGAAGACAAATCCAAACCTCCTTCAGATTGTTGGCCATGGAGATTAGCATCAGCCGGACACAGCGACTAGTTGCTATCTTGGGTATATTCTGTGTAGTATTTCCTATAGTCTAAAAAAGTTTAAAATGAAATAGATGGTAAATATTTACCAAGCCATTTTAGTTTAGAAACTTTAAGATAGAAAGGACCTAAAGGCTGTCTACCAGTGGGGCTCATTCAATGTGGAGCCTCATACCCATTAAGAGTCTCCATAGGTGGGGGCTAGAGGGACAGCTGGGCAGTTCCTCTAAGAGCACTGGCTGCTCTTGCAAAGGACCTGGATTTGAATCCCAGCACACACATGTCAGCTAACAACTGTCTATAACTCCAGTTCCAGGGGATCTGACACCTTCTGACTTCCGCAGACATTGCATGACATGGGTACTTGCATATAGGCAACACACTCATACACATAAAATAGAGCAAAAATAATGAAAATTAAACAAAGAAGTGTCTTCATAGGTGCTGGTAGGATTCATGAACTTCTATGATATTCCAAAAAGCTTCACAGGAATCATATACTCAGGAGAAATTGTACCAGTTATTGTGACTACATCATCTTAGAGTGCCTAATGATTATTATCACTTCAAACTGAAATCATATTATAAAAATCTCACAAAAATGAAATCTCACAAAATAGTCTATGATGATGAAATGGAAGAAGATACGAGGGATTTCCTTGCTAGTGACCAAACTATTGCACAGTAGTAGACATGATGGTGAATTATAGCTGTTGTCATAGCAAGTTCACTAGCCTTACGAAAGCTGAAAGCCGAGACTGGAGAGGTGGCTCAGTTGTTAAGGGGCCTAGCTGTTCTTGCAGAGGACCCAGGTTCAGTTCCCAGCACCCTCATGGCAGCTAACAATTGTCCTTAAGGCCAGTTCCAGGAGGTCTGACACCCTCTTCTGACCTCTGCGGCACTGCAAGACACAAGTACACTTACATGCAGGTCATATACTCATAAAACAAAATTAATAAATAAAATATATTTTTTAAAAGTTGAAAGCCAGGGCTAAAGAGATGGCTCAGCAGTTAAGAACACTGCTTGTTCTTGCAGAAGACCCATATTCGAATCTCAGCACCCACATGGCAGCTAACAACTGTCCATAATTCCAGTTCCAGGGGACCCAACAGCCTCTTCTGTCCTCCGCGGGCATTGCATGACACAGGTGCACTTACAAGCAGGCAATACACACATACACATAAAACAAAAATAATAAATAAAATATTTTTTAAAGTTGAAAGCCAAGCATTGCCATCTAGTTTTGACATATTTTGTAATACCAGGAGTTAAGTTATATGAATAATTAATATGTATTTCTCACGTAAAACCTTGATGTATAATGACACAACACTATAGTATAAACAGTAAAACATTCCAAATATTTTCCAAATAGAAATTTTTACCTTGGTGACCTCTCCTGTAAAGGAATTCTTGAAAATATTGGATTCCACAGGTCCTGGGAAAATGTTGGAAATTGTTATACCTGGATAGTTGAAAAGTTCAGCTTCGAGGCTTTTAAAAAACCCCTAATAGGCAACAAAAGAAAGAAGGAGAAAAACGTATAAAATTAAATTAAACACAGACACATATCTCATGATTTAATAATCCTATGTTCTGACAAAACATGTTCTGAATTGAGTAAAGGAGTGTAATCATGCAAGCAAGCCCATGAGCCGTGGTTAACTATAAGACTAGAGGCGGCCTGGGTGGCCTAGAAGAGATATACTCCTTCTTGCCAGATGCCAATGGTCTAGTGGTTGGTTGCAGTGGCTCTTGCTATCAAGGCATCTATCACAGGCAAGCACTGGGCAAGGGGAAGACTAGCCTTGAAGGCTCCTAGACACCCTCTTCACACCAAGCTTCATTTCCCAACTCTGGACAAGTGTATGCTCTACAGAGAACCCCCCAGTGGGAATGAAACAGCATCTCGTCATTCCCCAGATAAGTCAAAAATGAGGATGCTTGGGGCAAAGGGCAGAAAAGTGGAACTGGTACTTTGCAATAGCTGTTATAAATTCAGTTTTCAATTCACATTACCATTTTAACTAGATTAATTACTTTACATGAATAATTGGTCTACTTTGGTTGATGACTACTGCATGACTATATAAAAACATGATGGGATTACCTTCTGAATGACTTTTAAAAGAAGAACCAAGGGGTTGGAGAGATGACTTAGCAGTTAAGAGCACTGGCTGCTGAGGGTTCAGTTCCCAACACCTACATGGTGGCTATCTGTAACTCCAGTTCCAGGGAATCTGATGCTCTCTTCTCACCTCCACAGGCATTGCATGACACAGGCAAACTTACATACACACAAGCAATACACTCATAAATATAAAATTTTAAAATAAAATAATTTTTAAAAAGAATAATCAAACTAGGGATGGATCTATTATTATTTTGCTAAATGGACATAGTGTCAAACTGCTCTCTAAATTTATAATTCTGTACCCACAGATTAGTGATGTGCTCAGACCTCATCAAACCACAAATTGGACCCAGTGGATTATTTTTTAAAAAAAGGATATATAGTTGGGAATGGTGGAGTTAGGGAGGGATGGGAGTTGAATACAATCAAAATACATTGTATGCATGCATGAAATTTAAAAAAATGAAAATATTGCATTTTTTAAAAGAATAGCTAGACCTTCTATATTTAAAAATACCGGACATTTATAAACCAACAGTGAGTACACAAAAATCTATTTTCCCTTATTTCTATTACTCAACTAGGAAACATCCCCAGACTACATTGTTTTAAGATGAAGGCAACTAATTAAGACGAAAAACCTAAATTGCTAACTCAAGGTATACCCATATCTAATTTAATGATGACAAAAGACTGCCTGTCAATAAATGTTACACACACACCTACAGCAAGCACAGGGAAGTGAGGATTCCTGGTGTCAGAGACTGAGGATGCCTGACTCAGAGATAGACACAAATTAAATGCTTGTTGAAGACATGAAGAACTCCCATACCATTAACCTCTGGTCCTCTGTAGCAAAGCAAAGGAGCACCAAAAGAGCAGACAATAAAACCCTCTCTTTGCATGAAATCACATCTAGTATAGTACACAAACTTCAGTAATAAGTTCACTTTGTTTTTCTATTTATTTGTTTGGTTTGGTTGGTTGGTTGAGTTTTTTGGTCTTTTTCAGACAGGGTCTCCCTGTAGCCCCAGCTGGCCTGGAAGTCACTATGTAGACCAGGCTGGCCTTGAACTCACAGAGATCCACCTGCCTTTACCTGTGGAGTGCTTTGATTAAAGGCATGTGTCACAAGCCTGGCTAGGAAATGTATTTTTAAAATAGAGCCTCCTGATCACATTGTTGAACTACTAAACTATTGCTATAACTAACAAAGCCTCAACTGTCACATTTTTTAAAATGTTCATTAGTATTATTTTTAACTACTTTATTAATTCTTTGAGAATTTCAAGCAGTGTATTTTGATCAAACTCCCCCCTTCTTCATCTTTTCCCAGATCCTCCACACCCACCCATCTTCTTGCTAAAATACTCTTGAGTGTGGAACCTGCCCTGGATCACAGTTGACCTATCCGGGATCACATCCTTAAAGAAACTTGATTTTTCGTCTCCCAGCAACTATCAAAAGCGAATAGCCCCTTAACCAGGGGTGAGATTTTGTGTCTATTTCCCCTTCATGCTGGGAATTTGCCTGGCTTGAATCTGAATAGGTCTTGTGCATGAGGTCAAAATTGTGAGTTTATATGTGCAACTACTCTTTTGCCTGGAAAACAGTTTCCTTGTATTAATCCTCCATCTTGGGCTCTTACAACTTTTGAAGATCTTCCTTGAAGATATCTGAGTCTTGATGGTTAGAAGGTAAAACAGATGTCCCATTTAGGGCTGAGCACTCCAAAGTTTCTTATTCTCTGGACCAGTTGGGAATCTCTGTGTTGCTTTCTACTGTAAGAAGAAGCTTCTCTATTATTACTTTAAAATTTTATTTATTATTTTACTCATCTTTATTGTATGTGTATGAGTGTTCTGCCCACACGTATGTAAGTACTATGTGCATACAAACCTGTGGAGGCCAGAAGAAGACACTGGATCCCCTGGAACTGGAGTTATGGACAGTTGTTAGCTACCACATGGATGTTGGGAACTGAGCCTGGGTCTTCTGCCAGACCAGCCAGTGCTCTTAACTGCTGAGCCATTCTCTGGCCACTCATTATTTATTATTATTATTATTATTATTATTAATTATTATTACTATTATTGTTAATTGTGTGTGCACATGCATGTGCATGAAAATGTGCCAATAAATGCTTGTGGAAGCCAGGGAAATTTTCAGTAGTCAGTACTCTCTCTCTGCACCATGAGTACTGGGATTGAAATCGGGTAACTCAAGCTTGCAAACCAAGCACTTTCATCTGCTGAGCAAGCTTACAGATCTGTCCACTAGTCATATTTTATCAAGAGATCAAATCCAGTAATAAAATAGAGGCTTGGAGGGAAGACCAGAGAGCTCTTCTGTTTTACTGAAAGCTACGTGTCTTTTCAGCCTGAGTGTCAACAGATGGGGTGTGCACTGTTCCACACCTGCCTGCCTGAGGTGTGCCTATCTCTACAGCAGGTGACCTACAGTCCCTTCATCAACTGTGCACTGTCTGCTCTGCATGGCGGAGAGGAGACTCTGCTGAAACTCAGATTCATTTCCCTGAGTCTATGGTGGCTTTCAACACTTCGTCTCCTTATTCCAATGGTAAAACATTCTACTAAAACTTACTTCCAAGCCAGGTATGGTGGCACATGCCTCTAATCCTAGGATTTTGGGAAGTGGAGACAGGAGGATCAAGAGTTCGAGGCCTGCCTTGGGCACATACAGAGTTTGAAGTCAGCATGAGCTAAATGAGACCTGACTCAAAAAAAGACGAAAAACTCCAAACAGCTCATCTTCTGTGGTATGAATTAAATTGTAAGTCTCCTTACTCATTCTCCTGATGGTCTTATCATTTTTTTATTTTCAGTCTTAACATTAAAAATTTATTCAGGGGACTGGAGAGATGGCTCAGTAATAAAACATTTTTAAAAATTCATTTGGTTCTGATATTCATCGCTCATATATAAACCACATCAAGTTTTTATTCTAGTCTTTGCCTGGATCAGATTTTTCTTCTCCCTATGAAAACAGAACAAATAGAGTCATTGTTTTCCTAGTAGTGATATGGAACCCATGGATAGTAAAGTAGTCACACATGTACAGTGAAACAAGTAAATAAACAGAAGTAAAAGGTGAAAAGAAAAAAGTCACAGAAATGGTGCAGAAAAGTCCATCCTGAAGCATATTTGGAGACAGGAGAGGTGAACTCACAGTTACCCCAAAAATGTGGTAGAGAGAAAGATGAAGCAAAAGATGACATACTTGGCTAGTCTATAACTCTTGTGAGCAATATCTTTCCTCCCAGGATTCATCGCAGTGTGCAACACATTGCAGGTGCTCAATAAATATTTGTTGAATGAGGAACAGGTATATATAGCACAAACATTTTTTTCCTCATCTACTGAAGGTATTCTCTCAAATTCTGTTCCTATGTTCTCACATTATCCCTTAGTTTCAATGAGTTCACCCACTGATGGACAAATCCTTCATAGACACTGCAGTCAATGCTAACAGAGTTGAATCCAAGCAGCCTTACCCGCAAAGCATGTTTGCTGGCACAATATGCACTGGCTAAGGGCACAGGTAAAATTCCCCCAAGGCTGTTAACAGTAACAATCTTCCCTTGCTTCCTTTTCATCATGTGAGGTAGAACACATTTGGTCAAGGACACTGTCCCTAAGTAGTTCCGCTCCATTAGCTCCTGGAAGACATCCAAGTTGGTTTCAAGAGCCATGGATTTGTGTGCTGTTCCACCATTGTTGACCAGAATGTCAATCTAGTTAGATAAAATAAAAAAGAGGACTCGTTGGAGATATCCTACAAATGAATTGATGGAATTCCTAGTGAAGACTGGATATAGTATTAAACTGACAAATCAATAGAACAACATTACATTTCTAAAGTCATCAATAGGAAGATAAAAACAGAACTCACCTATCCATTTCACATTTAAGTGACATTTCATAAAATGTAATAGAAGTTATAAATACCAAAGTAACAGTTAAGTTTTAGCTCTTTTGTCTACAAAGAACTGGTATTTTAAAGGCATGAAAAGTACTAATCATCTAAAGTCCAAGATCTAGAGATTAAGAGGCCCAAGTCATAGGCCTGACCCACTCACTGCATGGATCCCATGTGCCTCAATCTCTTTGAATGAGACCCCACGGATGGGAATCTCTTCGGTAGTTTTAACAAACCAGGAAAAAGCAATATAAGTCAGGTTGTATCAATATAAAACTTGCTACTTACCCTACCAAACTCCCGGAGAACAGCTTTGGTTGCCATGTCATGGGAACTTCTGTTGGTCAGGTCAAGTGGTAAAACTAGTATATCTTTTTCTTTCAAATTGCCATTCTCTAAATTAAGACACAGAAACACATCAGTGAAGAAGTCATTCCACAATTCAAGCAAGTTCTTTCCTACTCTAAGTTTATCCTCAAATCTTCCAAAAGTATTGGACAGTAAAATGATTTCTGAGTGGCCTTGTAAAGTTTCTCTTAGCGACTGGACAGAGGACTACTGACACTACAGACACATCGCAGACAAAACTCTGGCTGGTTTCAAAGGAGGTAGTATGGTACACTTCAGCATGAGTAGCTGCAGTGGAGCTTATAAAAAGACTCTTGCAAAAGAAAGAGTACTATACAAGATAAATATGCACACTGTAGAAAAATTCATTTAGAAGTAAACAGTTATATTTATTTGAAATAAGCTATTTTTATTTTTCCTTTCATCCGGAAACTGAACCCAGGGCCTCACACTGCCTAAACAAGCACTTTACCACTGTGTTAAATTCCTATCTCCAACTCCCAGTTGCTTTTTCACGCACTTCAAAATCATCATTATACTTCTATTAGTAAGCTTAGAGTCCCTCTATCAAAGGATGTATAACAATGAGACCCTAAAAAGCGGATTTTATTATTTTTCAGAATTAGAAATTGAACCTGTGGTCTTGCTCATGCTAGGCAAGTGCTCTACCATTGAGTTACATCCCCAGCCCTTAAGGAACAGATTTAGAAGGCACAGAGATTAGACCTCCCATATAGATATCCGTGTTCTGCTTCCTCCCCATCCCAGGCAGCAGAGAGCATTAACTGTTCCCAACTGTGCAGAATGGGGAGTCTATGTAGCATGAGACAGGTTGCCTGGCCCACACATTGCAAAGCTAAGTGGTTAGCAGCTAGTCCTGGCAAAAAGAAGAAAGGCTCCTAGAAGAAAGCTATGCCAGACATCTGCCACTTGACTTGTCTGTGGTCAGCACCAGCCTAAATGGCATGAAATGCTTCAAACCATTCCTGGCACTTGGCAGAGTAAATTTTAGGGTACCAGGAAGGAATTACTCTGATACTTCACTTGTTCCCCGTTGTGCTTTTACTCCTCTCTTTTCACCCTACTTTTAGTGGTATTCTGTTGATATTTTAGTTTTTAAAAAATAAACATTTGTGTTTTCACTTGTCTCCCTCTTCTTGCATTTTTCTGATTCTGTTTTTCTGCCTCATACCATCATACATTTACCTCTTCCTCTAGTCTCACTTTTAAAGCATACCTCTTCATTTGCTTCCTCTTTCTCTTTTCTCTTAACTTGCTCCTTTATTTTTCTCCCTTCCTTGCTATTCTTTTTTCTCACTCATTTATTATTTTTATGTTGAAACAATTATATTTAGCTTCATGCTATATCCCACTTTTGTTGCTGTTTTCTATTCTCTGGTGGCTGATGGTGTATTTGTTGCTTAAATATATTTTAGATAACAGTTTGGTGCTGCTGTTGTTTCAGTGGTTTGTTGTCTATGCTCTGAGTGATACTGGAGATGGAGCTCTCAGCAGCAGCTACAGAGAGAGAGAGAGAGAGAGAGAGAGAGAGAGAGAGAGAGGCCTAAAAACAAGATCCAATTGTTTATTTATAAGAAACATACCTCACTGTCAAAGAAACATACAAACTACCAGCAAAACAAAGTAAGTGAATATTTCAAGTAAATGACAGCCCAAATCAAACATTAGTCAAACATTTATATTTTTTTGGTTCAAAGCTATTTTATTCAACCAAAATTAGTCAGAAGAGATTAAGAGACTAAAAGGGATAATACATTACAAAGATATAACAACTGCAAATCTGTATGAGCTAAATATTGGGATACTTTATTTTATAAAGCAGACTTCCCTAGACATAAAAGAGCAAATAAGTCCAGATACAATAATAGTGGGTGACTTTAATTCCTAGCTCTCAATACACAGGTCATTCAGACAAAAAAAAAAAAAATGAAACTTCAGAGTTAAACCTAACATGGAATTCCCAGACGTCTACAGAATACCCCATGCAACAGCTGTGGAATACACATTCTTATTAGCAGCCGATGGTACGTTCTCTAAGATAGAGCACATTTTAGGCCATTAAACAATTCTTAACAACAACAACAACAACAAAAAACCCAACAACTTATTGTATCTTAACAGAACATAGTGGAATAAAATTAGAAATAAATAATAAGAGAAATGGATACTATACAAATAGATGGAGACTGAGCTACGCACTCTTTAATAGTCAATGAGTTATCAAAATCAAGGAAGAGCTGGATTTGGTGGCACATGCCTTTAATCCCAGTACCAGGAAGTCAGAGACAGGCAGATCTCTGTGAGTTCCAGGCCAGCCTGGTTTAAATAGCCAGTTCCAGGCCAGCTGGGGTTACATAATGAAATCCTGTGTCAATGAAAACAACAAAAAGGTCAGATAGGAAAAAAATTAAATTATCAAAATCAAATAAAATTGGAAGCACATCCTATCAGTACTTTTGGGATGCAACAAAAGCAGCTTTAGAAAGAAATGTACAGCTATGAATCTTAAGATATCAGAGAAATCTCAAATACTTAACTCAATGTTGCACTTCCAGATTTCAGAAAACAAGAAAAAGTCAACCTCAATCAATAGACAGAAAAAGTAATAATGGTCAGAGTGAAAATTAACAATACCAAGAATCAATAAGGTCAAAATAGTTTTCTTGAAAATGGCATCAACAAAACTTCAGTCAAATTAACACAAAGAGAGCAAAGACCCAAACTAATAAAACTGGGGATGAAAGAGGAGACATTACATTATATACCAATGAAATCCAGAGGATCATTAGGAAATCCTTTGAAAACTTATGTCCCCAAAAGACGGAGTATCTAGAGAAATAAATAAATTATTTTACATATGTCCTATCAATATTAAGAGTATATAAATAACTTAAATAGATCTATAATGAACGACTTGATTATAGCAATAACAGTCCCCAAAAAAGAAAAACCAAGGACCAGATGAATCACTGATAAATTCTACCAGACCTTAAATAACAAATCATATCAATGTTCCTGAAGCTGTTTCATTAAATAGAAGGAAAAGGAAGACTTTCAAATCCATTCTACAAAGTCAGTATCACCCTGTTACCAAAAGCAGGTAAAAACACACACACACAAAAGAAAACTAAACACCAATTGTCAATAAGATACTTGCAAACAAAGTTTTAAAACACATTTAAAAGGTCATTCATCTTGATCATGTCAGTTTCAGTACAAAGAGCAAGAATAATTTAGTATAGAAATCCATCTCACCTTCAAGGACAGGCACTACCTTAAGGTAAAATGATGGAAAAGAATATTCCAAGTAAATGGCACTAAGAAACAAACAGGGGTTGCAATTCTAATGTCTGAGAAAATAGACTTCAAAGTGAAACTAATCAGAAGAGATAAGGAGGGCCACTTCATTCTGATCAAAGGAACAGTTAACCAAGAAGATATTATAATCCTTAACATATATGCACCAAACACTGGTGCACCCAAATTCATAAAAACAACACTACAGGACTTTAGGATACAGATTAACCCCAACTCAGTAACAGTAGGGGACTTCAATACCGCACTGTCTCCATTAGACAGGTCAACTATACAAAGAATAAACAGAGACATCTGAATTAAATGATACCATACATCAAATGGTCTTAACAGACATCTTTCAATGCACCAAACACTGGTGCACCCAAATTCATAAAAACAACACTACAGGACTTTAGGATACAGATTAACCCCAACTCAGTAACAGTAGGGGACTTCAATACCGCACTGTCTCCATTAGACAGGTCAACTATACAAAGAATAAACAGAGACATCTGAATTAAATGATACCATACATCAAATGGTCTTAACAGACATCTTTCAATTATTCCACCCAAACAGCAAAGAATATACTTTCTACTCAGCACCCCATGGAACTTTCTAAAAATTGACCACATACTGGGCCACAAAACAAACCTCAACAAATACAAAAATATTGAAATAATTCCATGCATTCTATCAGACCACAAAGGAATAAAGCTCAAAATCAACACTGGATGAAACCCTAGTAACTACATGAACACATGGAGATAAACAACACACTCCTGAATGATGAATGGGCCAAAGGAGAAATTAAGAAAGAAATAAAATTATTCCTGGAACT
>NW_008343385.1:1459950-1461085 GCF_000622305.1 Nannospalax galili | reverse complement strand
AGAGCAAATCCAAATCAACAAAATCAGAGATGAAAGGAGAAACATCACAACAGATGCCAAAAAGATCCAGACCATTATAAGGGAATATTTTAAAAACCTATATGCTACTAAATGTGAAAGTCTAAAAGATATGGATGGATATCTGAAATCATGGGAACTCCAAAGTTAAATCAAGAAGAGATCAACAGTTTAAACAGACCCATAATATATAAGGAAATTGAAACAGTAATAGAAAGCCTCCCAACTAAAAAAAGCCCAGGCCCAGGTGGATTTACAGCAGAATTCTACCAGACATTTAAAGAAGAACTCCAACCAATACTACTTAAATTATTCAAATGATAGAAACAGAGGGAGAACTATATGAAGTTCTTCATAGAACTCCTTCTATGAAGCAGCATCACTCTAATACCCAAACTGGGTAAACACACAACCAAAAAAGAAAACTATAGACCCATATCCTTAATGAACATAGATGCAAAAATTCTCAGTAAAATACTTGCTAACCACATACAGACACACATCAAAAGGATCATCCACCATGATCAAGCTGGCTTTATTCCAGAGATGCAGGGATGGTTCAATATACGTAAGTCAATAAATGCCATAAATCAGATAAATGGGCTCAATGACAAGAACCACATGATCATTTCAATAGATGCAGAGAAGGCCTTTGACAAAATTCAACATGCATTTATGTTCAAAGTCCTAAAGGGAATTGGACTGGAGGAAAC
The DNA here is from genome assembly GCF_000622305.1 of Nannospalax galili. Lineage (NCBI taxonomy): Eukaryota > Metazoa > Chordata > Mammalia > Rodentia > Spalacidae > Nannospalax > Nannospalax galili. The sequence goes on along the minus strand of NW_008343385.1, from coordinate 1,460,354 downwards.
ATACTTCAACACAATTAAAATGATGTACAACAAACCCACAGCCAATGTCATTCTAAATGAAAAAAAACTGGAAGCATTCCCATTAAAATCAGGAACCAGACAAGGATGTCCGCTATCTCCAGTCCTTTTCAACATAGTGCTTGAAACTCTTGCTAGAGCAATAAGATAGGAGAAGGAAATTAAAAGAGTACACTAATTGGAAAAGAAGAGGTCAAACTATCACTTTTTGCAGATGATATGACCTAAGAGATCCCAAAAGTTTCACCAGAAAAGTACAAGGGTTGATCAACACTTTCAGTATAGCAGCAAGTTATAAAATCAGTGTACCAAAATCAGTTACCTTTCTACTACCAATAACAAGCAATTGGAGAAAGAATACAGGGAAATACTCCCATTCACAACAG
>NW_008343385.1:1440386-1459731 GCF_000622305.1 Nannospalax galili | reverse complement strand
TTTTAAATTATGAAAGAAAGAGATTGAGAAAGATACCAGGAAATGGAAGGACCTCCCATGTTCATGGATTGGAAGAATTAATATTGTAAAAATGACCATCCTACAAAAAGCAATATATTGATTCAGTACAATCCCAATCAAAATCCCCATGACATACTTCACAGAATTATAAAAATCCATCCTTAAATTCACATGGAAGCACAAAAGACCCCAGATAGTCAAAGTAACCTTGAACACAAAGAGCGATGCTGGGGGGATTATTATACCAGATCTCAAAGTATACTACAGAGCTATAGTCATCAAAACAGAATGGTACTGGCACAAAAACAGACATATACATCAATGGAACATCATTGAAGATCCAAACCTGAGTACATGTAGTTTCAGCCACCTAATATTTGACAAAGGTGCCAAGAACACAAAATGGAAGAAAGACAGCATCTTCAACAAATGGTACTGGAAAAACTGGATCTCCACCTGTAGAAGAATGAAACTAGATCCTTATCTTTCACCTTGCTCAAAAGTCAACTCCAAATGGATCAAAGACTTCAATGTGAAACTGGAAACCCTGAAACTATTGGAAGAAAATATTGGCAGCACCTTACAAGATATAGATTTAGGAAAGGGTTTTCTAAAACAGACAGAAATTGCTCAAAAATTAAGGTCAGCAATCAATAAGTGGGACCTCATTAAACTAAAAAGCTTCTGTACAGCAAAAGGAACAATCCAAAAATTGAAGAGAAAACCCACAGAATGGGAAAAATTCTTCACCAGTGACACATCTGACGGAGGTTTAACATCCGGAATATATAAAGAACTCAAAAAAAAAAAAAACAAAAAAAAAACAAAAAAAAACAAAAAAAAAAAGAATTGAGAAATCAAATGACCCAATTAAAAGGTGGGCTGAAGACCTAAACAGAGAGTTCTCAAAGGAAGAAATAAAGACGGCTAAGAAAAATCTCAAAAAGTGTTCAACATCGTTAGTAATTAGGGAAATGCAAATTAAAAACACCCTAAGATTTCATCTTACTCCAATCAGACTGGCTAGGATCAAGAGAACAAATAATACCAAACGCTAGAGAAGATGTGAAGAAAGGGGAACGCTCATTCACTGCTGGTGGGACTGCAAACTTGTACAACCTCTATGGAAAACCATGTGGAGGACTCTTAAAAAACTAAAAATGAACCTACCATATGACCTGGTTATACCTCTCCTTTGCATATACCCAAAGGACTCATCCTATTGTAGAGACACTTGTACAACCATGTTTGTTGCTGCTCTTTTCACAATAGCTAAGAGATGGGAGCAACCTAAGTGTCCCTCAACTGAGGAGTGGTTAACAAAAATGTGGTATATTTACACAGTGGAGTTCTATTCAGCAGTAAAGAAAGATAAAATAATGAAATTTGCAGGCAAATGGATGGGTCTCAAAACTGTTATGCTTGTTATACTAAGTGAAGTAACACAGACTCAGACAAACAAATGACGTATGTTCTCCCTCATATGTGGCTCCTAGCACCAAATCCAGGTCCTTTTAACAAGATGTTGTTGTACAGCAGTCCCCTCTCCATGAAATAACTATCATCATCACGACTTCGGCTGAGCCTGATTGCTAAACATAGTCACAACTGGGCTTGTTGACAGTTGTGCTCATTCATTAAAGGAGAGCCAAGCAGTGACAGTGGACCCTTCCTGGAATATCTAGCCACTCTTCCCAGCCAAATGTATGTAATTTGACCGTTATCACACATGGCCTCCTGGATTTGGGGAGGGCTAAAGCATACAATCTGTGCAAGTCTAGGAAGAGAAGGCATGACCTATGCTGGGTAAAGGCAGTGTGCATACCCTCAGGTCACACATACACCTCAGCGTACATACCCTCAGGTCACACATACACCTCAGTGTACATACCCTCAGGTCACACATACACCTCAGTGTACATACCCTCAGGTCATACATACACCCCAGCAACCTCTCAGTTATCTCGGTAAGTAAGCTCAAAAAATTCATTGGTTCCCCAGTACAACTTTAATCAAACATTGGCTTAACCCTAGAACCTTAAAAGGGAATAAGCATTGCTTAGCGTCCTCAGGAAAAGAAGTTTCACAACCGATGGAAAATTTATTTGTTAATGCTATTATGTCTCATAATTATTAATAAAAAAGATATGAGAATGTAAAAGATGTTAAAAGGATATGAGAATGGAGATATTTTCCAAAACAGAAAAAATGAGAAAGCCTTAAGCAAGTGATGAGGGTCTGTTTAGATTTGTTATATATAAAGGATGAGACAAAAATAATATACACATAATCTTAAAATTTCTAAGGCCATAGTTTAGTCAACTGGCTTAAGGAACAAAATATAAATCTAGTCAATGTTTGCCTGAGAATATTTGATTCTTTACCTAAGCCTTATCTACATAGCACATGATAATTAAAAGTATCAGACTGGTGGAACTAACCTTATTGGATGTTGAACAGCCATACTTTAAGGCCTATACTAATAATGTCAGAGTGACTTAAAGGACAGTTGTGGCCCCTTGCCCTCCAAGGTCAACCAAGTTCCAGGCGACTATGGAACATCTCTCAAAATGTCCTGTAAATGTGGTGAGCCACCTGTCCTCTTGTTCAGGGAGGGCATGGAGACCCCACGAGATGGACTTGAACCAGTGTCCAGTCTACAAAGAGGAGGAAACATCTCATTCATGCTTCCAAGTGAAACCAGACATAGTCGAACAGGACCTTTGACTCATCTTCACATAGATGGAAAGGAGCCAGGAGCCCAAGCCCATGTGACCCCTGAGGAACAGATCCTCAAATGACCTTAAGTTTAAAAATAAATTGATTTATTTGGGCCAACTATATGGTCTTAAATACCCCAAAGGAAATTATAACCGAAGAGTAAAGTCATCAGTATACTTCTTTAAGAGTTCAAGGGATTACACTTCCCAGACATTAGACTTAAAAAAGTTATTTAGACAATTATTTCTCATTGATGATTTTGTTCCTAACTAGAAAGTTCTGCTCAGATGTAAGACTTCAAATCTTGGTCTCCAATACTGTAGGACACACCTATAGCTAAGGGAGACAACCAGCTATTGGTCTAAAATGATGGATAAATTTGTTTTCTCCCCCTATCTAGAAGCCTTTGAGAGGGAACTGACACTGATTCTAACCACTCCAACAGCTATCAATATACCTGAAATCAAATCCTGAATCCATCAGTCTAGAGTCCAGCCCTGGAAGACAAAAGAAAAATGAGGAGGAACACAATAGAGGGATGCTTTTGGAAGCCCTTGTCAAGAAATTCCAGTGGACTCATGAACATTTGAAGGGTGCCCAGCTCTTTTTTCTAGTTCCCTGTCTAGAACTTGTAATGTTAATTACTCTTGCCTTTACTTCTCCTTCATATCTCCTATTCATGATTCAAGGACTTCCTTTTCCCCCCCTAGAGATAAGAATTATGCAATTTGAAAGCCTTTTAGATAGACCCACTGAAGGGGTACTCCAATTGCCTCACCCTGAGTCCCCGTTCAGCATGGAAGAAGCCAGAGCAGAAGCCAGAGCAGTCTGTATCCAGATTCCCCTTTGGCAATTTGGCTAAGCTCTTCAGAGGATGGTGTGACAAGAATAGGAGGTAGGAATCGGCTATGCAGTTAGGGTAAAAAGACCCCAAAGAAAAGTAGCCAGTTTCTTGACTAAAAGTCAAAATGTTCTTGGGACTGTTAGCAGCATACTCTGTTCCAAAGGCCAAAAACGTCAAAAGTATTTGGGAACTTTTATCTAACCCTTAAAAGATTTTAGGGTTACGTCTTCAGAAAGGGGAATGTTAAGAGTACCCAAAAGCCCCATAAAATAAATAAATGAAAGAAGGAAAAAAAAGGAAAATAAAAAAGTGATGGGGAGATATGGGAGGTGCTGGAAGGGAGGGAGTGGGCACGGATTCGATCAAACCTTATACGCATTATGAAATTCTCAATAAAGTTTTTGTAAAAGTTAAAAAAATCAATAGATGTAACACAGTACCCAAATACACTCAAGGACAAAAATCACAAGATTATCTCAGGAAATACAGATAAGGTCTGGATAAAGTTCAACATGTTCTTCTGATAAAAGAACAAAGAACAGCTGGCTGGTTTTCTCCCTTAGCAGCCTGCATAATATCCTCTAGAACTATGAGAGCTGGTCTTCAGGGAGAAGACGTCCAGGTCAGTTCCAGCTCCTTTTCTTCTAGTCCTGTGTCCAAAATATGTCCTGTCTTCAGCAGTAGGGTCTTACCTTCAAGCTCTGGGATATAACCAGGGGCTCCAGCAATAGCCTGTGTTATTTTGGGAGTCTCTTGGACTACTCTGACCAACAACTCAAAGGGAGGTCTCTCCTGTCTGGCACTGTGCTCTTTGACAGACAGCCCCCCCAGGTATACACAAACACTAATAATGTTTAGACACCATATGTGTATTTCTCAGGGGAGTTCAGAGCCAACACTTTTCCCTCTGGCTTCCCACACCATCCAAGCTCCATTCATCTCTCTCCCCCACTCCCCCGTCCAACCTCCCTCCTCCCTCTCCAGTCCAAGTGTCCCTATATTCCCCACCCTCACCCTGACAACACCTGCCTTCTACCATGCCCCCCTCTCTTGAGTTCCCTCCCCCCAACACCCATGGTCCCCTGCATGTCCCTCCCTCTTTGCCTCCCAGCTGAACACTCCCACTTTCCCCACCTCCCCACTGGTATAATCTCTTTCCTACTATCTCCCTCTTTCAGGCTCTTTCTTTCTCTTTCCCTTTGTATTTCCTTTCCATTTTCCTGGCTCCTGCTGTTACATAAGGCTATAAACTCATATGTAAGGGATTGGTGCTATGATATGATCTGCATTTGTGTTACTTAACTTAGTATAACACTCTGTAGTTCCATCCTTTTGCCTGCAGATTTCATCTTTTCTTACTGCTGAGTAGAACTCCATTGTGTAAATGCACCTCATTTCCATTATCCATTCATCAGTTGAGGGACATTTAGGCTGTTTCCATTTCTTAGCTATTGTGAAAAGAACAGCAACAAACATGGATGTAGAGGTATCTCTACAGTAGGATGAGTCCTTTTGGTATATATGTCTAGGTGTTGGATAACTGGATCAAATGATAGATTCACTTTCCGTTTTTTGAGAGTTCTCCACATTTTTTTCCATAGTGGTCACACGACTTTGCAGTCCCACCAGGAGTGGATGAGTGTTCCCCATTCCCCACATCCTTTCCAGCATTTGGTTTCTTTTGTTCCCTTGGTCTTAGTCAGTCTGACTGGGGTAAGATGAAATCTTAAAATGGTTTTATCTGCATTTTTCTAATTACTAAGGACATTGAGCAGATTTTAAGGTGCTTCGTAGCCATTTTTATCTCTTCATTTGAAAATTCTGTTCAAGTCCTTATCCCATCTTTTTATTGGGTCTTTTATTTTCTTGTTTGTTTTTTGAGTTCTTTGTGTATTCTGCATATTAATCCTCCATCAGATGTGTAGCAGGCAAAGATTTTCTCCCATTCAGTGGGCTTCCTCTTCACTTCCTTGGTTATTTCTTTTGCTGTACAGAAACTTTTAAGTTTAATGAGGTCCTATTTGTTGATTGTTGACCTTAATGCCTGAGCAACTGATGTCAGGTTTAGAAAGCCCTTTCCTACACCTATATCTTGCAGGGTACTGCCTATGTTTTCTTTTAAGAGTTTCAGAGTTTAATAACCACAACAACTGGCACAGCAAACTACCTCTATTGGTGCAATAGTTATCTGGAGAGGTCATAGATCCTACGGGAAAATCATATCTGTCATATCTCTAAATAAATGAAGCTTCTTACCATATGCTAAAAATGGATCCTTTTTGCTACAGACAACTGTACTGTATACCACTTATCAAAGAAGCTTCCTTTTGCAACACGTGGGGGCCATTACAGAGTTACGCAACTGATCACATGCAGAAATTCTATGTCTGAGATATGTCCAGCCCTAGGTGACACATCTACAGTGGAACCTCTACACCTATGGTTCATGGAACATAGAGGAACAAGGGATGAAGGGAATACTAATGCATCCCTCAACTCTCACCAGTGATGCTTCCTTATACAAGAGAGTGCGATGTACACAGAAAGCCACAATTAAATTTTAGAGAATAAGAGACTGCAGAGTGTGTGTCCCTGGATAGAACTCCTGTATTAAATATCACCCACTCATGGCTCAGGGACCATTGTGGAAGAGGGGGCAGAAAGATTCTAAGAGCCAGGGTTGGTCCATGAACATAGGGAAAAGGAGTTTTTCAGGACACTGCAAGTTTGCTCATGTGAACTTGTGGCAGTGGTGGTGTTGAGCACAAAACCCATGCAGACTCAATCAGACAAGAGCCCAGAGTGGAGTGAGGAAAATGAGTGGTGGGCTCCAGCCCTAGCCTGTGAACTGTTAACAACTGGTTACTACTGGTAAGGGAGAATAGATCTTCTTTAAGATCTTAAGATAGGCTGATTAGATTCCAGTGGATGAATTTGCGCCAAAGGACATCTGGGTACAAATGCATGGGGTCCATTAGGGGAGTGTCTATGGGGGCATGGATGGGAGAGGGGATCTAAATTTGATTAAGATTATTGTATGAAATGCACAAAATTCAATTAAAATATTTTTTAAAAAAGAACAAAGGAAAGTAGGACTATCTCAATAGCTCAATAAAGGCTATAAAATTGTATTTTAGAAGGGAAATCTGAAAGTATTTCCTCTAAAATTGCAGAAAAAAAGATTTTTTTCCACTCTCTCCATTCCTATTCAATATACTGCCAGAATGCTCAGTTAGATCAATAAGACAAGAGAAGAATACAAATATGAAAAGAAGAATTTAAATTATTCTCATTTGCAGACAATGTAACCCTATATTTAAAAGACCCTAAAGACTCCACCAGAAAACTAATAAACACTTTCAGCAAAGTGGTAGGACACACAACACACACACACAAAAATTCAGTAGATTTTTTTTATGTACAAATGATGAACTTGATGGAACTGCTAGAGAAAAAGAATCCCATTCATGATAACTTCAATAAATAAAATACCTAAGAATAAATGTAACTAAGGCAAAAAGGCCTTTACAATGAAAACTTTAAGAACCCAAAGAAATAATTTTGAAGGGCCAGAGAGATGGCTCAGTGGTTAAGAACACTGGTTGTTCTTGCAGCACCCACATGGCAGCTAACAACTGTCTGTAACTCCAGTTCCAGGAATAATTTTTTAACTAAAAAAGAATTTTAAAAAATAAATAAATTTGAAGGAGACAGTAGAATACACAAAGACCTTTCATGCTCACAGATGGTAGAATTAATATTGTGAAAATGGCTATATTGCCAGATGCAATCTACAGATCCAGTGCAATCCCTCTCAAAATTCCAATTACATTCTTTACAGAAATGGAAAAAGAAATCCTATGAAGTGGAAAAACACCAGATCCTGAATAGCCAAATCAATCTTGGACAGAAAGAGCAATGCTGGTGACCAGAGCAACAAAAAGAGCATGGTACTAACACACAGACAGACACATAGATCAATGAAATCAAAGAGAGGGTGAAAGAACCATCAAAATTCTCAGTTACAGACACCGAACTTTTGACAAAGGTGCCAAAAATATACACTGGAGGAAGGCAGTCTCTTCAACAAAGGGCACTGGGAAATACACACACACACACACACACACACACACACACACACACACACACCTATACACACATATGAATGAATGAAACTAGATCCTTATCTCTCACTGTACAAAACTTCATTCAAAATGGCTGAAAGGTTTTAATGTAGGACATGAATTTTGAAGCTACAAGAAGAAAATTATTTCAAGACATAGGCATGGGCAAGGACTTTTTGGAAAAAAGCTCACTTGGGAAATGGGATAACATGAAATCAAAAGCTTCTACACACACACACACACACAAATGTGGACTAGAGAGATGGCTCAGGGGATAAGAGCACTTGTTCTTCCAGAGCATCCAGGCTCGATTCCCAGCACCCACATGGTGGCTCTGTCATCTTCTTCCAGCCTTCACGGGGCACTACAAGCATGCCAATAAGCATACTGGCAATCAAAACACTTGTACAAATAAAAACAAACAAACAAACAAAAAGCTTCTACACAACAAAGAGACAAAACACCAGAGTGAAGAGACAACCCACAGAATGGAGAAAACCTTTGTCAACTAGACATCCAGCAGAGGTTTACTATCTAGAATCTGTAAATAATCAAAAAAAAAAAAGAAGAAGAAAAATAGAAGAAACAAGTCATCCAATCAATAAATGGACAAATAAAATAAGCAGACGCTGCCTAAAAGACAAGTACAAATGGTTAATTAATATATGAGACACCCTTGAATATCAGGGAAATGCAAGTGAAAATGGCTTGAGATTGTAATTCACCCCCTGGAGACTGGTGATTGTATCTATCCCCAGTGATAAAATGGTTAACATTAAAAACAACAGGTGGGGGCTGGAGAGATGGCTCAGCAGTTAAGAACACTGGTTGCTCTTGCAGAAGATCTGGGTTTGAATCCCAGCACCCACATGGCAACTAACAACTGTCCATAACTCCCAGGGGATCTGACAGCCTCTTCTGACCTCTGCGGGCATTGCACGACGTGGATGCACTTACCTACATGCAGGCAATACACGCACACGCGTAAGTTTAAATTTTTTAAAAAATAAAAAAACAGCAGGTGAAGCAGGCAAGCTTAGAAGCAGTATAGTTTGGGCCTCCCATTTGGTTTGGAGTTATGCACAAATGCTCCCCGGCATCCCCCCACCCGCCCGGCCTTGCAATAATGCACTTGGCAGCCTAGCTCCTTCACTTGCACGTCCTATGTGCACACATCCCTCTTCAAATGATGCACTTAACAACTTCAGATGTCCCTCTCTCCCCAGCTGCCTGAAGCTGTAGTACTCCCCTCAGGCTAATTATCCCCTGCCCCTGGTAACAATCAAATTTAGACAGCTTCTATCCAATGTATTCCTGGGTGTATCCAGGTATGAAGAATAGAATGACTGATCAGGCCTGAGCTGGTTTTGGGTGCATACGCAGTAAGGCAAAACTATAAGGACCAAAGTTCAGATTCCTAGAGCCCATGTAAAAAGCCCATGGGCACAGCAGCCACCTATAATCTCTTCATTCTGGAGGCAGACAGGAGATCTCCTGGTCAAGTTGCATAACTAGACTAGTTAAATGAGACCTGTTGAATCAGCAAGAAACAGATTCTTCGAGACACCATTCCCTCGTAAATAAAGTGGAGAGCAATGGAGGAAGGTACTCAGCATAAACCTTTGGCCTTCACAAGCACACCTGCACACATGTGTGCCCATACATGCAGACATGAATACATACATGCATACACACTACACTCTCACACACAAATAGCAAATGGTGGCAAGGATAAAGAAGAAAAAGAAACCCTCACACACTGCTGACAAATGCTGAAGCTCTAAGGGAAATCAGTATGGATGTTCCTCAGGTACTGCATGATCTAGTGGTACCGTTCCTGGGAATGCATGCAAAGGAATCTAAGTCAACATACTAGAGAGGTTCCTATACAACCATGTTTGTTGACACACCAATATTATTCATAAGGGCCGAATTAAGGAATCAGCATAGATAGATAGATGATGATGATGATAGATAGATAGATAGATAGATAGATAGATAGATAGATAGATAGATAGATAGATACATGATAGATATAGTATAGATATACAAAAGAGTTTCATTCAGCCAAAGAATGAAATTATGTAATTTGTAGGTAAATGGACAGAACTAGAGATCATCATATTAAGTAAAATAAATCAAACACAGAAAAACATATATCATGTTTATATTCATATATAGACTCTAGATTTTTATGTATGTGTGTATTTTTATACACAGATACAAACGTGTGACATGAACTTAGAAGGGCAACCATCTAAGAGGAAGTATATGAGCAGAAGTGGAAAGTGGGGCTAAGGGAAAGCAACGGAGGGGGAATATGGTCAAAAGACATTATTTACTTGAACAAAAATGTCATTATGAAACCTACTGCTTTGCACAGTGAATATACACTAATAAATTGGAAATGAAACCCATTATTTCGTGCTGATTTTCTTGAACTCTAACCATAAAATACAACAAGAACTGTCAAGAAAAATGAGCAAGGCTCAGTGGTTAAGAGCATTTGCTGCTCTTGTAAAGGACTCAGCTTCCATTCCCAGCACCCACACAGTGGCTCATAAACACCTGTAACTCCAGTTCCATGGGATCTGACACCCTTCTCTGGTACGAAGCATGCACATGGTGCAGATACATACATGCAGGCACTCACATATACATAAAAGAAAAGTGCATAAAAAGAAAAGCAAAGATAGAAAATAAGAGGCACAGAAGCTTTACAGGAAAATATGGAATGGTAGACTATCCTATCATCTGTATCATAAACAATAGAAAATTCCTAGGTATTTACCTGAAGGACTCCAAGTCAACATATCAGAGATACTTGCACATCAATGTTTACTTCAGCACTACTCACAATAGCTAAGTTATGAAAATGATCTAGTTGTCAACATCATGGGGATGGATAAAGAAAATGTAGTATATATACATATGGAGTTTTTTGTAGTCATAAAGAAAAATGAAGTTATAATATTTGCAAGAAAATGATGCCTCTTAGCACAATCATAGTAAGTGATTGAAGGCCATCTCAGAAGACAAATTATGTTTTCTCTCATTTATGATTACTAGATTTTACATTGATGCCTAAAATCACGTCCATATATATGACATGAAAGTAGAAGCAAACTGTCTAGGAGAACAAAGAAGATTCATGGAAAAGGGGAGGGAGGAGGAAAGGATAGTAAGGAGACATGGGAGACATACTCAGTACACAACATATACGTGTATGAACATTTTAAAAATTAAGAACATTAAGAACAAGCAATGGAAAGGCTATCCCCCTAGGACTCACACATAAAAGGAAAGTGGTCATCCTCAAGCCAGCTAAGAATTGCAGAAACGGTTCAAATGCTCCACCAGAGCAGGAATCACAGTAGTGAGGGAAAAGGACGACAGGAAACACCATAGGGCACAAACGCAAGGGGCCTTCAAAACCAGGATCATGAAAGAGGCTTGTGGCCTTGCTGAGCATTAATGGGACAATGAATTCTTGTTACTGAATAGTTCAGCCAGTGAAGTCAAAAATTTTAAAAAGAGAGATCAATCAAAAATACATTCTAGGAGGAAATTCAAAATTATCTCAATTTGCCTAAATGCCCTATAGGCAATGATAACATTTTTTACTTGAGCCTATTTTCAAATTAAACATGACTGGATCAAAACTCAAACAATAGAAAAACATTGTTGCCCTTATTATAAATATGAAAGATATCATATCAGGCTGCATTTCTCAAACCTAATTTCATTTCTTTCCTTTTATCCTATATAACAGAAGTGGTATAGTAGTAGCAATCACTTTAATGTATGACGTTAAAGCAAAATGAGTAAGAATCCTTCCTAAATCTCAGTGGTTACATATGCATAGCATGGATAAGAGCCAAGTTGTTCTTCCCTTTTGATAAGTTATACATCATTTAATCACTAAAATTCCACCAACATGTGAATTGACAGTCAATAGCTAAAGAACTGGTACCAAAACAACAAGAGTAGAAATGTTACAATAGTAAAACCAACCAACCAACCACAAACCCTTAAAACTGGTTAAAAGCATAAGGTTCTCTGGCTGGATGAAGATCCAACTTTCCAGTTTTGCCAGATCGCCTGAGCACAGGACCACCCCCGAAGGCAGGTTCACCTTAAGTCATGCTAAAGAGATGGGCAGAATACTTGCTGTGTTAATGAGATGGTAAACTTTTCCTCCCTGGAATCTCCACCCCTTAGTGCCACACCTGTGGATCCAGTTGCTTGCAAACATGGCTCGCCTTAAGTTTTGCCTGCTTTTCTTCCTTCAGAAAAGCATAATCTCTCCTTTTCTTTTATACACATCTTTTAAAATCAACATTTTAGGTTTTGTAACCTTTTTCTCTACAACTCCCTTCCCTGACCCCCCATATGGCTGCTAGTCAGCTATGTGACAGACCTCTCTATGCGGCCTCTAAACCAGTATGGCTTTATGTATTTTTCCCTTCTCCCCTCCATTCCCCCTCCCAAGGCAGCAAATGAGATTTATGGCTTGCCTGTCCTGAGGATTTTTTTTCCTTAAATTCTAATAAAATTGTCCAAAAGCTTCCATTTGAGTCCATTCTTAAATTCTCTTATGAATGAGACTAAGAACCCTAGACGGGGAATCTGATCTCCCCTGTATCAGAAAGGTGGCATTAAAGAAGGAAAAGCAAGGGGTGTAGAGATGTCTAAAGAAAAGGCCTGGACCAGTGCACTGGAGCCAGAGTGAACCACTCAGGACAATTCCAACTTCCCGCAGGTCCCAAAGCTGTACTAGAGTTTGGATTCTGACTCACTTCTAGGAAGCACGGCTGCTGCTGTGGATCTACTCACCCAGGCATCTCCTCTTCACACGCTCCAGCTCCTGTATCCTTCGGGCTGACAGCACCAGAGAGACTCTTAGTTTAGACAACTGGAGAGCCAGCTCCTCACCAATGCCACTTGATGCTCCAGTCACCCACACCACCATGTCAGTCAGCTCCCATTCTGTTGAGGAAGGAGGAGGGATGAAGGGGGCAGATAGGTGATAGATGGCACTCCTATACATAGAGCAAGAAAACATGAATGAAGAAGTAAATAAACTTGAAGATTATCATTCAACACCACACCCTAATATCTAAAGCTTAAAAATTCAAATATCCTAAGAAAACATCTCCTAACAAAGGTTTCTTTAAAAAGCAGGAATGTTTCTTACTTACACAGTATTTTGTTCATTTCAAAATCTTGGTAAGTTTTCCAGACTTCATTCTACCTAAGCCTCATAAGTCTGACAATTCATTCCACGGTTCTCTTTATATATGTATCTGGTGAAGAATTAAAGCCAGTTGAGAGAGACTCATTGCCTAGATCCAGTTTTCTTACCCTAAATGGGAGCTTCGGATTACATAATCGGGTCCTGCCCAGTTCTGTTATTCCAAAGTTTTGCAGTGGAGTTGTTGATAAAGAATCTGAATTTTCCAAGTTCTAGTCTACAGTATGATGTGATCAACCTGCATTTAATCATAGCTGATATCTGTCAGATAATATATAGTAAACAAGCTTCCCAAATATGTGTGCTCTTGTCTTAGGAGGATCTAGCAGTTCATTAAGATGTATTGTATAAGACAGAAATATGAATTGATGTATTCTGTAAGCATCACTATGTCTGTATTAAAGACTACATTTGATGCAGCAGTCGAGCAGTGGCAGGAGATTGTGCTGGAGCATAGCAAGTGTCTTTCTGAACTTTTCACTACAATAGTGCAAAATTTTTGTCTTTAAGAAAGTCTGTGGAGGGGCTGGGAATGTGTCTCAGCTGGTGGAATGCTTGCCTATCATTCAGGGGGTGCTGGGTTCAATCCCCAGCACCATATAAGCCACCTGTAATTCTAACACTCAAGAGGTGAAGGCAGGAAGATCAGGAGTTCAAGATATCCTGTTCAGATACATGGCAAGTTTGAGGCAAGATTGGGCTATAAGAGACCCTGGCTTAAAAAACAAACAAAATAAAATTCCCACAAGGCTCAGGAACCATCAAGGACGAAGCATCAGAAAGATTGTAAAGGCCAGAAAGTCGTGGAGGACATAATCAGGAAACTATCTTCTGGACATACAGGACTACTGCATTTACACATTCACAGCAGCTGAGGTTGCCTACACAAGATCTGCACAAGATAAATCAGCATTCTAGCATGGGAAGGGGAGGGGCGCAAGAGCCCTCACCTTTAGTTAAGGAGCTATTGACAGTTGGTGACTTGTAGGGGAGGGAGAGTCCAGTTTTTGTAAAGATATGGTCTTTGGTAGTTCAACCATGCTCCAGTGGATGGCTCCATACATGACTATATGGGCAGCACAAAGTTGACTTGGCAGGTCAAAAAAAAAAAAAGATAAAGAAAAAATAGAACCCGAGGTTGGGAGGGATTGGGGTGAGGAGGATCTGGGAGGAGATAGAGGGAGGAGCGAAACATGGCTATGATCAAAATACATTGTATGAATGCATGAATTCTCAAAGAATTTATAAAATATTTTTTAAGCATGTGGGTTTGGCAAATATCACATAAATTCATATTTTTTAAAAAATTATTTATTTTTATTTTATGGTTATGACTGTTTTACCTACATGTATGTAAGTGCACCCCTGCAAGAAAATGCCTGCAGAGGCCCTCTTTGGTGTCAGATTCCCTATTACTGGAGTCAAAACTAGTTTTTAGCTGTTATGTAAGTGCTGGAACTGAACCCCTGGTCATCTGCAAGAGCAGCTCTTAAGCAAGAGTTAAAAGTTAACATTTTAAAGCCATTAACATTTTTATTATAACTGTTGTTTTAACATAACTTGCAGCAATTTATCTAATCAATACCAAATTTTACAAATCATATCACAAATAAACTATCATAAACCTTATTTGTATTGTCAATCGACAATTTTCCTATTGATGAATTGAATGACTTTTGGAGAACTTCAATAATAAAAGTACTCTCCAAGTTCAGGTTAATGCAAAAGCACTGAGCATGGAACCCCAACATCCACAGGCAGCAAAGGCTGTTGTAATGGAGCTGTCAATCAAGAGGACATGCTATTAAATAAAACTGTGATGTGAAATCCCTGCTTCGAAACAAAAGAAATTCATCTAAATACAGCCATCCACTTACCTTAGTTTTATAGCTCCGCACTTTGTACACACACGGTGCATTTTCTATGAATTCAGTGCGAAAGCTGTACAAATCATAGCCAAGAAATGAAATTAAAAAGTAAGATTTTGTTCTGTAGGGTGAGCTTTTTAGGGAAAGTTTTTTATGTTATTTTATTTTATTTTTTGGGTCCCCAAGAACCAAAATCATCCATTCCACACAGAAAACATCCTCTGAGCAGCTATCACTTCCGAGCAAACTTCATTACATTCTTTGGGTACTTTCACAAGAAATCAGGAAAATTCCACTAGTTCTTAGGCTCTTGGGGAAGGTCATTTAATTTCTATTAAGGTCAGTTTCCCTGTCAAGAAAGCAACACCAATAAAGGCACTTTGCAAGCGCTGTTCTGAGGGCCAGGGGTTGTGACGTGCTGAGCACACTGTCAAACTAGCACTCCGTGTGTGTTTAACAATGTCATCTACAGATACAAGCTGATCAAACGCAAAGCAAGACACAAAGCAAAGGGAGGTAAGCAGAATACCCACTAGTGTGCAGGAATCATGCCATTCCAGAAAGAACTCCTGGGTCTTTCAGCCTTGCATTTGGATGCTAGTGAGTAGGCAAGTTGGTGACTTAGATGGTCTAGGATTTTATTTCAACACTTTGGAAGAGTGAGAAACCGAAGACAAACACCTTCGGAAAAAAAGAGTCCCTGAGCCTTTTTCCGAGGAGGCCCCTCAGCATGGCAGGGCCCTCACT
The DNA here is from genome assembly GCF_000622305.1 of Nannospalax galili. Taxonomy (NCBI): domain Eukaryota; kingdom Metazoa; phylum Chordata; class Mammalia; order Rodentia; family Spalacidae; genus Nannospalax; species Nannospalax galili. Next base: position 1,444,152 of record NW_008343385.1, on the reverse strand, counting down.
GTCTCCCAGGGTCCCCCCCTCATACTGTACTGGATCTCTGGGATTTTGGTGAGGTCAGGGTCTCAAGGTGCCTCGAGATTCGAGTGTGGTTTTTTTTTCAGGAGCCGTTTGACAACCTCTGGAGAAGTTTTCCAACATGAAAGTCACGCCTTGCCACCTTCAGAGCAGGGCGGAGCACAACAGAGCCAAATTACTTGCTTAGTCCAACTTTTTCCTCCCTAAACCGCATCCCCAAAATGCTCAGGGTAACAACAGAGGCTCCAACAACCTGGCGGGAGCCAGGAGGACTGGAACCAACAGAGATCAAAACGTGCTTCCGTGGCTCCCAGCCGGGGTGTCCCACTTGCAGCTGGATATCACTGAGGGTCCTCACCTGGCCGACGACCCCGCCATTCGGCCCACAGCAGAGTCAGGTCAGCATCTGCCTGCAGGAAGCACAGCACTAGGGGCAGCACACACAGCGCCAGCATCCAGAGCAGCTGCTCCCAGATCATCACTGCCTTCTCTTGTTCTGCTAGTGAATGACAACTCTGGGGACAGCTGGTTGAAGTGCCAAAAGAGAGAGCACTGGCCTGCGGCTCCGCCCAGAGAGTAGCAGGGCACAGCAGCCAGCAGTGGCATGCAAGTGAGAACTGCTGGTTCTGTCCAGGGCTGACCCTCCAAAGGACCCAGGACACAGACTCACAGGGCTTGTTTACCTGAGTGGGCATTTGATGGAGTGATGTAATAGGAACAGAAAGCTTGAGTGACTTAATTCTTTGTGGACACTCCCAGCGGTTCAGTGGTCAACAGGATGTCAATGTCAGGAAGGGTGATTTTAAGAGCTCTCTAGAAGGCAGGTATTTCCCAAGGCTCTGCTAGTGCTTTAGGGAAAAACAAAGACCCTAGATGTAAAGTGAGCCCAGAGCCCTTCTCCCTCCTCATTCCCCTCCCTGCAGGAAATGGAACCCAGGGCTTTGCAAATGCCAGACAGGTGCTCTGATGCTGAGCTACAATCCAGTTGCCCCCATCCCACCCCAGTCTTTTTTTTTTTTTTTTTTAATTAGCTAGGTGACCTGAACAAAGCTTAAGCTACTGGGGGTGAGGGTTACAGGCACTGTTAATAGGAAAACTGTTCTTTTTTTCATTTGTCCATCTGCAACACTTTAAAAGCAGAAAGCATGTCTTCTGGTCATGACATGGCCTTTGCACTCATGAACTCATCGCAGCTCTGGTTACCTGCATAAGACCTTTAGCAAAATGAGTCAACATTCCAACAGGAGCACTAATTGGACTCAGTGGATACAAAAACAACACAAAACTCCGTGGTGTTGGAGTTGGAGGGAATGATCAAGAGACTCAGTTGGGCATGGTGTCACACTCCTTTAATCCCAGCACTTGAGAAGCAGAGTCAGGTGAATCTCTGTGAGATCAAGGCCAGCCTGGTCTACATAGAAAATTCAGGCCAGCTGGGCCTACAGGGAGATCCTGTCTCAAAACAAACAGATACAGAGACTCCCTGGGACTCAGTCTTTCAAAACAGATTGTAATTTTCCCACAGAAGTCTTAGGCATAGTTGACAATGGGAAATCAAATGATGAAGATCTTGGCTGACTATGGTGCCAATTATTCAGTTATTAATAGCAAATTAACTAAAAGTAGTAAAAAGTCTGCCGTTATATGACGGATAGGAAGTCTGCAACAGACCCCTTTCCTTCAGCCGAGGATTGCCACATAGGACTTGAGATTGAGGCATACTTTTCTCTGTGTGCAGGAACATCCAATTCCATTGCTAGACCCAGACTTGACATGCAAATTAAATGCTTAAGTAACTTTTTCTCTCTTTTCAGTTAGCAGGCCTGTGGGGAGCCTTAGGCCCCCACCCCAGAAAACAGCAACCATTGTCTGTGAAACAGGCTGTTTGCAGGCATCAACAATTGACCCAGTTAAAGGCTAACCAGGTGGCACTGTGAAAAAACATGTTTCCCTGCCCTGACCTTTTCTACCACACTTGAGAGACTTCTCCATCTTGTGGAACCATCTGGCTTTGTGATGTGACTGCGAAATTTATTGTAACTTGTGATCTAACTGTGAAACTGCGGTCTTTACTGGAACTTACAATTAACTTTGGAATTTACTGCTGTTGCAAGGGTCTTGTAACAAATGTGCTGTTACAATGGAATTTACCCACGTAGCTTCTTCCCCTTCTGCTTCCTTATAAAAGCTTTGTGTAGATGTTCAATAAATGAGACTTGATCAGAAAGCCTGTCTTGTCTCCATTCTTCGCATCTCTTGTCCCTTTCAGTCCCCTCTCCTCTCTCCAGGTTCCCACGTTGACTGTCTCGCGGGCTGAGACATCTGGCGCCCAACGTGAGGGCTGGACACTGAGGATCCAGTGAGGGAAGACGACGTCCCAAAGGAACGTGTTCAATAAGGATTTTTCACTCTGGACTCACCGCGGGAGCCTGCCTCGGCACTGTAAAAACATCCTGCCTCATGGTCTGGCTGTGGAATGTGTGCTAAACAGCGGAACAACCCACCCAGCTTCTTCCACCCTCTGCTTCCCTATAAAAGCTTGGAGTAAAAGTTAAAAGTACAGATTTATTTCATTTCTTTGATTTTGTAAAGGACACTTGTCCCTGGTTTCCCCAAGAGGGAGCCATAGATATAAAAAGATAGAAAAGAGTGGGACATGCATTACAAGACTTTTATACAGTGTTTGGACCTGAAAAGGTTCCTGTTTATGCTTTTTCTTATTGGAATTTAATAAAGAAATTACTAGATAGGAGAGATTCCTCAGTAGTGGCAGCGATTGCCCACGCTGAAGAGATTTTTAGAAGTCGTTCCAAGTCAGAGTTGAGGGAAATTCCAGATACTCCCAAGGACACGCCTGACTTGATTTCTCTTGATAGTAAAGATGAGGATTCTTCTCAAAATATAAAAAGGGAGTCCTCCGGGTCAGTTAAAAGGAAGGGGACTTAAGAGGATGCCCAAAAAGTCTGTAAAAGAGCATATTCGTATTTATCCTCTTTTACCAGAAGCTGCCTGTCCATCCTCAGATACAGATAGCTCAGAGTCTGAGAGGGAGGGGTTGGTTTGTAAAACTAGGACTAGGTCGCCACCTAATGGCTGCAAGGGGCAAGAGTGTGGCCGCCTTCCTTCTTTCAGTGCACCATCTGCTCCGACTATAATGACAACAATAGATCCTAGATCAAAATTAAAGAAACAGATAGCACAATTGCAGGAACAAATTAAACTGAAGAAAATGCATCAATCATTGATACTCAAATTACAAAAACTTAAAATAGGTAAAAAAAAAAAACAAAAAAACAAAAAAAAACTGTTGTGGATAGGAAAAAAGTTTGCCACAATCCTCAAAGTCCCGGCCTCCATTTATACAAAGGAGACTTTAATAACCCTGATAGCTTTTCCTCCCATATGGAGGCTTTTCCCGTAACAGAAACAGTTGATGACTGGGGACAGACATGGCGACATCATAGAGGACATGAATTCCAAGTAATCAAAGAATTAAAGGCTGCTGTGTCGCAGTATAAGGGTATAGCTCTATATACCTTGGCTCTTGTAGAAGGGGAGGCTGAAAAATGGCTAACTGCTATTGACTGGAATACTCTGGTAAAGGCAGTCCTTAGTGGGGGTGATTATTTGCTATGGAAATCAGAGTATTATGACAACTGTAAAGAAACAGCTGGAAGGAATCAACAAACTGGAAATGGATGGGATTTTGATATGTTAATAGGTGGAGGCCAGTATGAATCCAATGAATAAC
>NW_008343385.1:1437084-1439388 GCF_000622305.1 Nannospalax galili | reverse complement strand
GCTTAATTTGGAAATAAAATCAATATGTCTTGCTTTCTAGGGATTATGTGATAATTAGTTTCAATAAGTTGCTTCATGAGAACTGATGAATCCATAGTATGTTATGAAGGCATCATTAATATTACTTTCACTGTAAATTAATAATGACTCATGTAAAATTCATAAATGACATCAAAAGGCTGTTTTGCTTTATTTATCGGGTGCAGTAAGAATGCGCTTCAGTGTGAAGTAAGAGTGCTGGGCTTCAGTCCCCTGCTTGTTTCTTATCCCTGCACCTTTTCCCTTATAGTATATGCTCTGTCATCTCCAGGGACAAGGCTCTCACCTTTTCTATCTGCCTGCACCCAACCATAAAAACTTATAGCATTCTCTCTTTAATGTCCGTTTTCACTTCTCCTGTATTTCCATGAATGCATCATTCAAATTAACGTAAGAAGCTCCCTAGAATGCTCTCGAAGTACCATAAATCATCTCTACCATTTGTCAGCTACATATTTTAAATTTACTTCGTTTCAGAACTAGAAACTGTGGAAATTATCTTCAAAAAAATGTGTAATATTTTAAAAGTATGGCTGGGTTTAATTATCAAACCACAAAAAAAAATTTTCACCAAACATTAACAAATGCTCTCTAAATGCCACAATGTGGTACACATAAAAGTTCCGCTATTTTACTGATACGTATATATCAAGATACAGTCATTGTTCACATTCCATTTCCTATGACAATAAAACATTGTATTTTTAAGTTCTTTGATATGGGGCTAGAGAACAGTAATTAAGGAAATTTATAAATATTTTAAGCATATTGGATCTTTCTTTTTTATCACGTTTGCTACTACTAACTTTTTTTGTTAATTTTATATGTACGAGTATAATGCCTACATGTAGGTAAGTGCACTCATGTCATATTATGCCTACAGAGGTCAAAAGAGTGTGTCAAATTCCCCTAAAACTGGAGTTACAGACAGTCACTAGTTGCCATGTGGGTGCTGGGAATCGAACCCTGGTCCTCTACAGGACCAGTCAGTGCTCTTGACCTCTGAGCCATCTCCAGTTCCACTACTACTAATTTTTATAAACAATATCATTGAGCAACTTGGTGAGAGAGATGTAATAGGCAGTACTTATGTAAGCTATAAAATATTTTAAATATCAAAGGCCAGCTAGACTATAAGCTTTTTACAGTGAGAACTTGTTCTTTTGTAACAATGTATAATACAAAGGTTACATACAATAAATATTAAGTACATTTATACAAATAAAAAATCTAATGAGTATGTATTCAGTCAACACACAAACACCTTAGTAAATCTTTACTGAATGTCCCTTAAACTGTCTAGAACTTCTATTGCTGAAATCTTATCTTTAACATGCTAACGGGCAAGGGAGTCCTCCAGGTCAGTTAAAAGAAACTGTAATAAAAACAGCTAAAAGAAATCAACAAATCAAAAATGGATGGGATTTTAATATGTTCAATGCTAGGCTGGTGTACCTTGTGAGTTTGAGGTCACTTGGGTTGCAGGCAGATTGTGTCTCAAAAATATGATGCCCCCAACATTCCTATTTTCTAATTTATAAAGGACATTATAAAAACTTATAACAATAGTTGACTTAGATTTGAAAGGATGTATTTTTGTTTAGTGCACTAGCAATGCTTCATTACTGCCAATTGTTCCACGAGTAATTCATGGTATACAATATTTTATCTCTGGAAAGGAGCCTTCCCTTTGACATTTAAAATATGATTCTTGTGTTCTCTGTTCACTGTGACTGTGTCTGAAACTGAGACAGCCAGTGTGAGTCTATGTAAGGTCTCGGTTTCTATAATGTGAGAAAAAGCCTGTGCAATTCACTGTATAAGTTGAAAATATTTTTTGTCTTTGAGATATTTTAGCAAACTATAATTCAAAACTTTTAAATTACTAAGTGTTATTTTTATTGCTTTAGCAAATCAGATTGGCAGATACTAATTATTAAATAAAATAAAAATATTTTGATAAAAAGGCGAGAGGAAAAGCCAGTCTCAGGCTATGCCTGAGAGGCTCCATAACAATACTTTTCAACACAATTCTCAGGCCCCAGTGCAGTGGGCATCAGCAATGGTTGTCATTCCTAACTGTAATAATACACATAAAAGCTTTGGCAGCAAGGTTTCTTGGTCCTCTGCCTCCTGAAGAAAAGAATGTGACAGATTTTTGTGTAAATGTTGTAAGTGTTTGTGTGATGTATACTATGATTTCTGAAAACCTAGGCTGCTTGAATATGCTAACAGCTAACTCTGGAGGGAAATTGTGTCCCTTTC
>NW_008343385.1:1430648-1435303 GCF_000622305.1 Nannospalax galili | reverse complement strand
TGCTGTACACTGTTTGTCCCCTTAGGGTCCTTTTGTTTGCTTGGAGGGGGACTTAGGCTCTGCCTAACCTCAACACAGAACACAGGTTGGGGTAAAGGTTACCACCTTCATTAAGAGTCAAATTGATGACCTCACAGCCTGACCTATTCAAGTACATTATCACAGACTAGAGCTCAAAGATCGAGATGACCCCTTTGAGCTTGCCAGGTTCTATAGCGACGTGACTAGTCGCCCCCTTGTGAGCTGAACCGGTCAGCCAAAGACGGGCAAGAGAGAATTTTGCTGATAGCAACCTAAGACAGGCAGGCAGCCAAAGCAGCTGCCCCAGCCCATGACAGGTAAGCATCAGACAAAAATTCTGCAACCTAAGACAGGTGTGGTTCCCTAAGGGATCCTTTAACCTTGGCCTTACTGCTCTTGTTTATAATAATAAAAGAAAGGGGGACCTGTGGGGAGCCGTAGGCCCCCACCCCAGAAAACAGCAACCATTGTCTGTGAAACAGGCTGTTTGCAGGCATCAACAATTGACCCAGTTAAAGGCTAACCAGGTGGCACTGTAAAAAACATGTTTTTCTGCCCTGGCCCTGCCCTGACCTTTTCTACCACACTTGAGAGACTTCTCTACCTTGTGGAACCATCTGGCTTTGTGATGTGACTGCGAAATTTATTGTAACTTGTGATCTAACTGTGAAACTGCGGTCTTTACTGGAACTTACAATTAACTTTGGAATTTACTGCTGTTGCAAGGGTCTTGTAACAAATGTGCTGTTACAATGGAATTTACCCACCTAGCTTCTTCCCCTTCTGCTTCCCTATAAAAACTTTGTGTAGATGTTCAATAAATGAGACTTGATCAGAAAGCCTGTCTTGTCTCCATTCTTTACGTCTCTTGTCCCTTTCAGTCCCCTCTCCTCTCTCCAGGTTCCCACGTTGACTGTCTCGTGGGCCGAGACACAGGCCCTCCTTATCATGAGGTGCCTGAGACTATGTTAGTAAATCATTACAACTCAATGGAGAATCTGACAGAGATTTGCATTTTTAAATCTCAGAAGACTGAGGACACATTTTCACAGATGTCCAGGTACATACACATAGTACTTACATAATACACAGTTCCCCCTTGTACTGCTGTCAGAATATCAAAGCCCATCAAGTCTTGTAGTACAGATGTTTATATCATTTTAGCTTTTGAATTTAGGAATGAGATCTCTTGGGCTGTTAAAAAGTACCCAAGACATACTGATAATTACATGTACGTGGTTATATAGCAAGACTGTGGCAAAATGGAAAACAACAGTTGTAGGAAAGAATCCGATGATGGAATGGTTTAAAAGGAAATAGTCTGAGATCTAATTACTGAGTACATATCGCATCCTCAGTACCACAGGAGAATGAGGAAACAAACCAAACCATAAAAAGCAAGGCAGTATAGTTTTCAACTTTGCAAAGTGGTGTAGTTCAGGACGGCTGGCACACTTTAAGGCAGAGAGTGATCTTTATAACCCTCACCCCATGAGCAACCCTCCCTTTCCTCATCCCTGAGTAATCAATGACTGTTAGATTAAAGATGAAACTATCCAAATAGAGCTTATTTTGTTACAACTGGGAGGGCTGTGATTTTCTTATTTGGCACGTCAGTAGCACACACACAGGATTTAATGGGAAGGCCCATACAAGGCCTGAATACTTGTCCCCTTTAATGTTGGGTTTACCTGGGGTTTGTATTATACTAATCCTTTTAATCTTTGGTTATATTTTTCTGTTGGGCGTTTAAGGTGACCATTTTCTTTTGTCCTGTCAAGGCCAGTTAAGGATCTGGTCCATGGGTCACTAGGGCTTGGGAGAAGCTCCTGGCTCTTTTAGACTTTTTGCTTTTAAATTTTACCAGTTGCATCACTGTGTGAGAATGAGTGAAGGCTGTGCTGGCCGTGCTTCCCTTGGAAGCTTTGTGGGTATTTCCCTCTCTGTTGATGCTCCTCTTTGCAGAATGTACCCCTGTTAGAGTCCACCTGCTGGGGTCTCTGTGCTCTTCCTCATCAAGAGACTAGAAGACTTACCAAAGTTGTAGAACCTTTTGATGTCCTAAAGGTACTTAGGTGGGGATAAAGTCCAAAATATTGATCTTCTGACCCTCTGACCACATTGGCATAGGCTTTCATCAGGATTAAAGAACATGCTTTTAAAATCATTGCCTAATACTTAGATAAAGCTTGACCAACAAAGGTTTTTTTTTTTTTAAATAAACTGAACCTAAGACTCATTTTTTCAATTAGAAGCCTCACACACTTAGAAGACTATATAAGCAACTATTGTAATATAACATAAAATCTTGGTTTTCTTTTCTAATTAATTAATTTCTATTTTATGTGCATGAGTGGTTGGCCTACATGTATATAAGTGCACTGTGTCATGCAATGCCTGCAGAGGCCAGAAGAGGGTGTTGAATCCCCTGGAACTGGAGACAATTGTTAGCTACTATGTGTGTGCTAGGAACTGAACCCATGTCCCTTGTAAGAGCAGCCAGTGTGCTTAACTGCTGAGCCATCTCTCCAGCTCCTCCTCCCCTCTCTTTTAAAGAGGACCTGAGTTAGATTAGCATAGATGCAGCAGGAGACATTACATGCAAAGTCAGAGAAAGTTATCTGAGATATTTGAGCCTGACGGACCAAAGCAAGGAAACAGGAAGCAAGTAATTTCATGGTCTCAACCCAAGATTGGTGCATCTATATGCCTTACTGGGGACATTAAAGATGCCACATAGATTTCGATTTGATCTTCCTTTATTTACCTCCTGCATCTGGAGGGACAGGAGCCCATGAAAAAAGCAGGAGGAATGGGAAGTGTGCTGCTAATTTGGAAGCACATGGAAAAACTGGGAAAAATTAAGCATTCTACTGCACAACCTTACCTCGTGGCCATATGTGGGAGTGGCATGGCCCAAGGGAGAACATAGGGTCAATGGCCTTCCACACACTGGTCAGCAGTCAATCAAGTCCATTACAAATAAAGTTGCTAAAAGAGTTAAGCCTGAATAAAGCCTTAGCAGCCTCGTGTGGAGGTTTCACTCAGTGAAAAGCAACTGCCTAGGGCCTGCTGTGTGATGTGCATGTGGCCCAAGGCAGTGCTCATGTTCTCCACTTTAGTCAGAGGCCTGGGGGCCCAACCACACAAAGCTGCTGTTCTCCTCCCTTCCCCCAAATCTGATCCGAGGTCTCCCCACCTCTGAAGGAAAGGCAGGAATGAGGGAAAACCAAGGGAATCCTGTGTTCAGGGCATGAAGACAGGCAGTTCAATTTAGTATTATTTACCTCTTGCAATGTGGCAATCAATCATAGACACATGGAAAACCAACCTAAGAAAGGAGGGCATTATGTATACCCCAAACCCTGATATTATCCCAGGGAAGAAAGGTTTGGGGAGGTGAAGAGAAGAAACACTCTTCTCCTAGGGAAGCAGAGCCCCAAAGCAAAGAGCTCATAAATCTGTGGCTAGACAAAAGATAAAGCCCAGAGACTGAATCCCCCAAAACAAAATCTTAGTCCTTTGAGTCATCTTGAGAATACCTAAGGGTCTAGAGTACAATCACCTCTTTTGTCCTCAGAGAAACTTCTTTGGGATCTCTTTGTAGTTGCTACATAATAGTGGGGAAACTGAGGTAGGTAGCAAAGTCAATCTGAAGAAAGTAAAATAATTAAAATAATACAAAAAAGAACAAACAACAGAATAGAAATTGAAAATTAAGTGACTCAACTTGTTAGGGTTCAGAGCTACATAACAGTGGGGAAACTGAGGTAGGTAGCAAAGTCAATCTGAAGAAAGTAAAATAATTAAAATAATACAAAAAAGAACAAACATTAACAGAATAGAAAGTGAAAATTAAGTGACTCAACTTGTTAGGGTTCAGAGCCACAGCAGCCCGCCCCCTCACCAACAGGGCCTCATGGATTCCTCAAGCCCCTGAGATAAGCACCCTGGTTTTTGAAGTCAAAAGCAGACTTTTCTCCACAGTTTGGCCAGTACAGCAGGCTTTCCCTTTGATCTCAAAAGGGGCGGGTTTTAACAGTTCCCCCCAATCTTTAAAAATATATCTCTGGCCCCTGCACCCTCCCCCATAAAAGACCCCAGCTCACCACCCGTGGGCTGACATTTTCTCTGCCGGGAAGGGAATCTGTCCCATGTCAGGCTTCCTTTGCTAATAAACTATTCCACTGGAGTTCTATCTGTGTCCTGATGCTTTCTCCCAATCAACCCCATTCATCAATGGCTTCTTCATCTATCACAATTAAACCACATTTGATTCTTTGAATGACAGGTAACTGCTTAATGTCTGAGAGACTAAGATGAAAGGGAGGAAAACATGAGTAATAAAAATCAGGAATGTGAGAGAGGACAGCGTTGCAGTTTTTATATTCACTTGAAAATATATGTGTTTCTTATGTATGTCTTCATGGCAACAGATTGAAAGCTTTAAATAAAGGGATCAAGTTTTATTAAAAACATAGCTGCCAAAAAGCTGGACATGGTGCACACCTTTAATCCCAGCATTTGAAAGGCAGAGGCAGGAGGAGCTCTGTGAGATTGAGACTAGCCTGGTCTACACAGCAAGTTCCAGGCCAACTGGGGCTACAGGGAGACCCTGTCTCAAAAAAGAAAAA
>NW_008343385.1:1426034-1430633 GCF_000622305.1 Nannospalax galili | reverse complement strand
GAAAACTGAATCGTGCCTTGTCTGTTAAAGCAGTGGAAGCTATAGCTGCTTCATGTTTTCCCAAGCCTGACTACTTCATCAGTATATATTATCAGTGGTTGTCAATAGTTATCTATCTCAAATTCTTTCAAAGGACAGTGCAAAAAGATCAGAAAACTCCCAAATTCATTTTCTGAAGTCAGAAATGCAATTCAGAAGTTGACAAGGACAAACACGGAGAGGGAAATTACACACTTATTTCATTTTCAGACACCAGTTCAAAAATCACATTCTATCTAAAGAAAAATAAACCTGTGTATATTTATACTGTATATTATTTTGTATTTTATATATGAATATATACATATGATAAATAGCAATAGGATTGAACTCCTTCCTAGGAAGTGAAATTTATGAGCTGAAAGTCAAACATTTCAACACATTAACAGAATTAAGACAAACCACATCATTTCAGTAAATACAGAAAAGCTACTAGATGAAATCAATATCTGTTCATAGAGTTGGCTTTTCAATATTTATTGTAATTAATTTAATCCTGAGTTGGTTGTGAAGTCTAGAGGACCAAAGAAGACTTTCTTATCTGAGAGTCAACAAGTACACTGGTCCCACCCCTTTGCTCCGCTCCCTAACCCCAGGGCAACCAACAGGGCAACCAAATAGCCCATGGGGATTTTCTTAAAGTACAAATCACCAAACTCTCCACAGTCAAGAATGGAGAAAATATCCTTCCTTCCTTCCCTCCTTCCTTCCTTCCTTCCTTCCTTCCTTCCTTCCTTCCTTCCTTCCTTCCTCCCTTTCTTCCTTCCTTCCTTCCCTCTCTCTCTCTTTCTCCTTCCCCTCCCCCCTCATTTCTCTCTCTCTCTTTCACCTGTACCTGAATGTATCAAAGTTCACATGTGCATGCAATGTCTGTGAAGGCCAGAAGAGGGCATTGAATCCCCTGGAACTGGAGTTACAGGCTGTTCTTAGGCTCCATGGGGGTGCTGGGAACAGAACTGCAATCCTCTGCAAGAGCAGTCAGTGCTCTTAAACCACTGAGACATCTCTCCAAACCCAAGAAAAATTCTTTTTCTCATATTATGAGGAAGGAAATTGCTGTTTTCCTCTCCTCCTGAAAGAGACTTCTAGCCTCCTGGTACACAAAAAAATGAATGGATCTGCCCAAGGCCAAGCATGTTGGTCTGCACCTGTCATCCCATCACTTGCAAGTGGATGCAAGAGGAGTGGGAGTTCAGTGAGCTTCAGCTATATCTCAAGTCCCATACCAACCTGTGCTACATGAGATCCTTCCTCAAAGAACAAAACAAGAGGGGCTGGAGAGATGGCCCAGTGGTTAAGAGCACTGGCTGCTCTTGCAGAGGACCCGGGTTCAGTTCCCAGCACCCACATGGAGACTAACAACCGTCTGTAACTCCAATTCCAAGGGATGTGACTTCCTCTTCTGGCCTCTGTAGGTATTACATGAGACAAGTACATTTACATGTAGGCAAAACACTCATACACATAAAAATAAACAAGTAATTTATGGGGCTGGAGGGATGGGTCAGTGGTTAAGAACATTGGTTGTTCTTGCGGAAGACCCAGGTTCAAATCCTAGCACCCACATGGCAGCTAACAACTGTCCGTAACTCCAGTTCCAGGGGATCTGATGGCCTCTTCTGTTCTCTGTGGGCATTGCACGACATGGGTGCACTTACCTACATGCAGGCAATATACACATACACATAAAATAAAAATAAAATATAAAAAAAGGTAAGTAATTTTTAAAAGTAGTTTTTTTAATGAAATCAATAAAACTTTTGAAAGACTGACAAAACCAAGAATAAATAAATAAACCAGCAATATCATTAATAAAGTGAAGACTGCACATGTAATGATTGGACAGCAGGCAGGGAGGCAGAAGTACGTTGATTGATCACAGGTTTATAGCTTTTGGTTGCATTTAAACCAAATGAACTCTGACATGAAGCCACCTTTCTATCTCAGCCTGCTGATGAAGGAGCAGATGCTTCTCACTTTTCTCCACTGTTTTCTAGTTAATTATGACATGCCATAGAAAATACCATACAGATGAACTTTTATTTTACTTTATATTATTTTATTTGAGACTGGGTCTTCCTGTAACCTCAGATGGTCTGGAACTTGCTTTGTAAAACAGGCTGTCCTCCATCTCAGAAATCTACCTGCCTCTGTCTCCCAAGTGCTGGAATTAAAGGCATGCACCACCATACCTGGATTTATTTTATTTTTAAATTATTTGTGTTTATGTGTATGAGTGTTTTGCCTGTGTGTACGTAAGTGCACCATATGCATGCAAACCCACAGAGACCAGAAAAGGGTGTCAGAGCCCCTGGAAACTGATGTTAAGGATGGTTGTTAGCCACCATGTGGGTGATGAGAACTGAACCCAGGTCCTCTGCAAGAACAGCCAGTGAGTGCTCTTAACTACTGAGCCTTCTCTCTAGTCCTGAATGAACTTTTAAAGGTTGATTTACCTGTGCAACTTCTATTCTTCATTGACAAGGTGGAGAAAATTGATCCCAATTTTTTCTTTTTTTTGGGGGGGGTCTTTTTCAGACAGGGTCTCCCTATAGCTCCAGCTGTCCTGGAACTCACTATGTAGACCAGGCTGGCCTTGAACTCATAGAGATCCGCCTACCTCTGCCTCCCGAGTGATGGGATTAAAGCTGAGTGCTTGGATTAAAGGCGTGTGCCACCATGCCCAGCTGATCCCATTATTTTATGTGTGCTCTTTGAGTACTGGTAAGCTACAAATAGCTTGTAAATAAGGCCTGTGGCTTCCTGTTATAACTTCTGTTAATTTTCTGTTACAGTTGGTGTCTATTTTGTACTTTATACTGTATCAGAGCAGTTAGGAGCTGCCAGTGGATTCTTCCTGATCTGACCTTACTTGTGTCTAACTAGCTTAGATTTCTGTTAACCAAGATACTAAGTTTGTATGCTTAAATATTTTTAATGTTTTTGATTTGAGAATGTAGTATATGTTCATACACATCTGCAAGAGGCAAGGCAAAGCTTTACTTTTTATTCATTACATACAGAATAGAAAGCTGTGTGAACAAGAAAAGCATGACACAGCACTGCTGTCTGTCTGCAGTGAGGGCGACTGCACTGCGCATTCCTTTCTTCTCACCTTGGTTTACACACTCCAGGTGCTTCTTTCAGTCACGTTTTCTCTTGCAGGTTTTTAAAACTGAGTCTACGTCCTGTAAAGTGCGACAGAAACATGATCCAGTCCCTCCTCTTCCTCACTTGTGTTTCCCAATCAAGCTCAAGAATTCTATCATCATTCACTGCAAAGGATCCTTGCAAGCCTCAGGCAACACTTTAACTGGAATTAAAACATCATTGCCAGAGTACTAGATCTACACACATTTGCCCTTGGGCTTAGTGTCCTTGTGTTCTCTGTGTGGCAGAAATACCAACCATTAGTTCCTACCCACTCATTTCTTGAATGCTGAGTTCTCTTATTTTTGCTCCTCCAGATCAGCACACCACACCTACACTGCCTATCCCAAGGACACACAAAATAAGTCAATGTCTAGAAGTGAAATGTGTTAGGGTCCGTGACTCAGTGGGTCTCTTCTGGAGAACAATTTCATGAATATGGAGATGCAAGAATCAAACAGAGTTTTATTAAACCAGCTAGCTGGGGTCGACTGTCCTTTCCCAAAACACGCAGGTCTGGTTAGAACAATCGACCCTGAGACAATTTTAGGTAAAGATTATATAGGCTTCCACAACCGTTACACAAAAGCCCGCGTTTATACAGCCAATAGTTTCAAAGCAAGCATTTCACAAACCAATAACTTTAAAACAAGAAAAATGTTACAGCTCCCTTCAGGTGTCTCAATTGGGGAGAGATGATTGGTATGTGCCTGGTACGACTCTTTCTTGCTGTGTAAGCAGACATGACATGACACAGAACAGGTCAGGCTCCAGGGGATGTAGCACTTTGCCTCTATCTCTGGATGCCTGTGTCTCCAGTTGAGTTAATTGGTTACAAGTAGTAAATTTAAACAAGTAAGTTCAAGCAGTAAATTCAGGCAAGCAGTATATTCAAACAAACAGTAAATTCCTCTTCCCCTAACATTTAGTAAGTTCAAGCAGTAAATTCAGGCAAGCAGTATATTCAAACAAACAGTAAATTCCTCTTCCCCTAACATTTAGTAAGTTCAAGCAGTAAATTCAGGCAAGCAGTATATTCAAACAAACAGTAAATTCCTCTTCCCCTAACATTTAGTAAGTTCAAGCAGTAAATTCAGGCAAGCAGTATATTCAAACAAACAGTAAATTCCTCTTCCCCTAACATTTAGTAAGTTCAAGCAGTAAATTCAGGCAAGCAGTATATTCAAACAAACAGTAAATTCCTCTTTCTCTAACAATTGCTGTTCTATGTGCTTCTTGTATGTGTATAGGTATTTCTTTCCTTAATTTAGGGAAGTTTTCTTCTATAATCCTGTTGAAGATCTGGTCAATACGAGTGGCCTAAGATTTTTATCCTTCCTGTATGCCTATGATGTGTAGTTTTGGTCTTTTCATGGTGTCCCACATTTCCTATATATTAAAAAATATATT
>NW_008343385.1:1422003-1424759 GCF_000622305.1 Nannospalax galili | reverse complement strand
CGGCTGGGGGCTGGGGGGAGGGCTGTTGGAAACGCTATATAAAGAGCTGAAGTGTGTAATAGGGGAAACACAGCATCATGACAGAGACAGACAGAGACAGAAAAACACAGCATCATAAGGACACAGCAACCGAGCCTCATCATCATAGTGAAGAGAACATGAGAGATAATAAGAGAGAATAAAGGAAGAAAGAGAAACAGAAGCTTGAACCTCACCTTGGTGTCACGTGGGTGTGGTGGACCCAGGGAGCGATGCCGTCAACCTTTAGGGCAGTGGGGGTGGTAAACAGTACAGCATAAGGTCCCTTCCATCTGGGTTCGAGAGTTTTTACTTTGTGTCTTTTAACCCAGACCATGTACCCTGGGACTACACCATGCTCCACAATTGGGGTTCTTTCCCCTTCATAGTATGCTTTAATTAGGGGCCAAACTTCTTGCTGTACTTTGGCAAGGGATTGAAACACATTTAAATAGTCAGGGGCTGACTTCTCTTCCCCTAGGCGCTGGGCTCGCCGGGTTATTGGTGGAGGGGCCCCATACATTATTTCAAAGGGGGTGAGACCATGTACATATGGGGAATTCCAAACGCGGAAGATGGCCAAGGGGAGGAAAGTCACCCAGTCACAGCCAGTCTCAATTCCCAATTTAGAAAGGGTCTCCTTTAATGTCCGGTTGATTCTTTCTACCTGCCCCGAGCTCTGTGGGTTGTACGCACAATGCAATTTCCAATCTGTCCCCAGAGCCTGGGCTAGTACTTGTAGGACTTTACTAACGAAAGCTGAGCCGTTATCAGAACCTATAGCCTCAGGGACTCCATATCTGGGGAATATTTCCTATATTAATTTCTTTGCTACCATCTGACTAGTTTCATGCTTGCTATATTAATTTCTTTGCTACCATCTGACTAGTTTCATGCTTGGTTGGAAAAGCCTCCACCCATTCCGAGAAGGTATCTACCATAACTAGCAAATACTTGTATCCATACTTTCCTGGCTTTACCTCTGTGAAGTCTATCTCCCAACTTCTTCCTGGGGCCCTCCCCCTCTCCCAGATACCTGTAGGGTGGAGCCCCTTTGGGGCTGGTCTTAGCTTTGCACAGCTCTCGCATCCCCCCGTGATCTGACGTGCGGCCTTGTTCTGGTGTGGAAATACCAACTGGGCATTCTGTAAAAGACTGAGCAAAGCTAGATGGGTGGATCTGTGTAGGTTGATGAGCATGTATTTTCCTAGTACTTCTGGTAAGATCAGTCTACCCTCCCAGTCCCTACTCCAACCTCTCTCCCCAGGCTTTTCTCCCAGAGCTTGTTTTCTTATCCACTCAAGGTCCCATGGGGAATGCTCAGGTCTGGGGGGCAGGGTGGGTAGTTCAGGTATGGGTACCTCTAGAGCTGCCAGCACAATGGGGTCTAAGAGAGCTACCCTCCTGGCATCAGCAAAGTTGTTACCAATAGCCTCAGGAGTTTTCCTTGACTGGTGCCCAGGCACATGTACAACTGCCACCGCCCTAGGCTTTTCCACAGCTACTAACAGTCTTTGTAGTTCTTGCAAATTCTTCAGCTCTTTCCCTTCTGTGGACTGAAATCCTCTTTCCCGATAGATGGCGCCATGAACATGCACAATGCCAAATGCGTACCTGCTGTCAGTATAAATGTTAGCTCGCCTGCCTTCTGCCCTTTCCAGTGCCTCTGCAAGAGCAATAAGTTCCGCCTTCTGGGCTGAGGTGCCAGGGGGCAGGGATGCACTCCAAATGACTTCCCCCTTGTGTGTCACTACTGCTGCTCCAGCTCATCTAACCCCATTGCGCACGAAGCTCCTTCCATCTGTATACCAATCTAATTCACTATCTGGCAGGCACGTGTCTCTCAGATCTGCTTGTACCTGGATGATTTCAGAGAGAATGTCTCTACAGTCATGGATGGGGGTTGACAGGTCCGGGTTTGGCAGGAGAGTGGCAGGATTCAGGGTCACTGGGGCTGAGAAGGTGATTCGAGGCGAGTCCAGCAGGAGCCCTTGGTGAGCCTGGAATTTGTCATCCATTTCCCTGGAGGGTGCCTGAGAATTCCCTCCACAGTATGTGGTGCTGTCACTCTTAAGTCTTGTCCAAAAGTCAGCTTGTCAGCTTCCCTTACTAGTAGGGCAATGGCTGCCAAGATGCACAGGCAAGATGGCCATCCTGAGGCCACTGGGTCCAGCCGCTTGGACAAGTAAGCCACAGGTCTCTTCCATGGGCCTAGTTGCTGGGCCAGGACTCCTTTGGCCACTCCCTTCTTTTCATCTATAAACAAAATGAAGGGCTTTTCTGGGTCTGGCAGAGACAAGGCAGGGGCCTGGAGAAGAGCTTCCTTTAATCTGTCAAATGCTTCTTGTTGTTCCTGACTCCACCTCCAACCCGGTCCTTCTTTGGTGGCTTCATACAGTGGACGGGCTATCTCTGCATACCCTGGGATCCAGAGTCTGCAAAACCCAGCTGAGCCAAGGAATTCCCTCACTCCCAGGGGAGAGGAGGGCACAGGGATGGTCAGGATAGTCTGTTTTATGGCTTGTGTCAGCCATCTGGCCCCTTCTGCTATCTTGTACCCCAAGTAAACCACTGACCTCTGGCAGATGTGCGCCTTTTTGGCACTGGCCCGATATCCCAGGCTGCCCAGTTCGGCCAACAGGTTCCTCATAGCTTCCATGCACTCTTCATGAGTTGCTGTAGCCAGCAACAGGTCATCCACATACTGCAGCAGAGTCACATGGGGGTGCCTTTTGCGG
>NW_008343385.1:1418692-1419389 GCF_000622305.1 Nannospalax galili | reverse complement strand
GAGCAGAAAGTGCCAAACTTACCCTTCCTGATGCTAGGGCCCAATTTCAAAGCCCGCTCCTTCACCTCTGAGAAGTGAGAGAGGATTAAACCTTTAGGAGTGGCCTGAGTCTGGCCCATGGTGGAGGTCACAGAAGAGAGAGAGAGAGAGATGAACAGGGAGAAGTAAAGATGCCACTCTAAACAATGATGGCCAGTGGGTGTGCTTATGGACGGGTGCCTTTCGTTGCCCAGTTTTTCTTCTGCGGGGGATGTGAATTTATCTGGGATTCATGCCTGGGATCCCCTTATCCTCTCACGGGAGTCTTTTAGCGGCTAGCACCCTGCGGCTCTTACTGGCTCGACCCGTGCCCGCGGGGCTTTCTCAGTGGCTGTACAGAGGGATGGAGAGGGGTGGGAGAGACAGAGAATAGGAGATACAGAGAATAAATGGAAGGAAAAGGAGGAAAGGAAGGTTTTAAAATAGAGAGCGTATAGAAAAACACAAAACCAGACCCCCGCCTAGTAAGACAATTAACACAACAAGCAAGCACGCGCACCACATCTCATGACATTCGCTCGGACCGGTCCTTCTTTCGCTCAGATGTGCGCTGCACTCACCACTTTCACTTTCAGGATCCCTGAGACTCTGTGATTCTCCCAAAAGGCATCCACTCAGACTGCCTCAAGGTAATGAGCTCGACCTCCTCTTCCTCTGG
>NW_008343385.1:1415499-1418358 GCF_000622305.1 Nannospalax galili | reverse complement strand
GACTTGGTGAGTCCCTTCTGGCGAACAAATGTATGAGTACGGAGATGCAAAAATCAAGCAGAGTTTTACTAAACCAGGTAGCTGGGGCCGACCATCCTTCCAAGACACGCAGGTCTGGTTAGAGCAATCGACCCTGAGACAATTTTAGGTAAAGATTATATAGGCTTCCACAACCGTTACACAAGAGCCCGCGTTTATACAGCCAATAGTTTCAAAGCAAGCATTTCACAAACCAATAACTTTAAAACAAGAAAAATGTTACAGCTCCCTTCAGGTGTCTCAATTGGGGAGAGATGATTGGTATGTGCCTGGTATGACTCTTTCTTGTTATCTTGTGTAAGCAGACATGACATGACACAGAACAGGTCAGGCTCTGAGGATTGTAGCACTTTGCCTCTATCTCTGGATGCCTGTGTCTCTAGTTTAGTTAATTGGTTACAAGCAGTAAATTTAAACAAGTAAGTTCAAGCAGTAAATTCAGGCAAGCAGTATATTCAAACAAACAGTAAATTCCTCTTCCCCTAACATTTAGTAAGTTCAAGCAGTAAATTCAGGCAAGCAGTATATTCAAACAAACAGTAAATTCCTCTTTCCCTAACAAATGCTTGGATGATAACTCTGAATTTACTTATGAACTTTTAGTACTTTGTTTCAAAGATAAAACAAGGCACCTTGCTAATCCCTGAAAATGTGGCTTTTGTTTAGAAAGATGAGCACCTCTTCTTCTAAGAATTTTCACTAAAAAAGACAATGTTAGCCCAAAAGGCAGTGTGGCTACTGTTCTGTGTAAAGAATGGGGTGTCATCACCTTGACACAGTGTCCAAAATAGAGAGGGCCCAGTTTACTCAGGGAAAGCTGGGCGTGGTGTTCACATCTGCAATCCAAGCACTTGGGAAGCTGAGGTAGAAAGACTGTCATGAGTCTGAGTTCAGCCTGGTCTACTACATAATGAGTTCTACATAATGAGTAAGGGTTGGTCTCAGAAAAACAAACAAACAAACAGCAAAAAAGAGGATTATTTTTTAGTGGGGATTTCTTAAAATGTTAAAGAAATAGAATTATCATAAGAGATTTAGTGAGCCTGAGAGGGTGGGTTCTGACCTCCATTGGAGTAGTTGCTCTGATCTCAGCAGACTGCCAGAGAGTGCCTAGATCTGGCCTCCCTCTGACAGAGGAGCTGAGAATGCAGGGGACTGCCTGAGATCCCTTGGATCCTGCCTCCACTTGGTGGTGAGCTTCCTCTAATTGCACCATACCCATCCCCCTACCTGGGATCTTGTGAGGGCCCTCTCAAGGCCCCAGGGCAAATCTGGCTTTGGTAGGCTAAAGCTGAGATCCTAGCAGACAACCTGAGAGGGTGGGTTGCCTGAGAATGCCCAGATCCTCCTTCCACATGGTGAAGGAAGCCTGCCTGTACCTGACTGGAACCTGAACTGGGCTTCTGTGGGTACTCCTGAAGAGCTGATCTGAAGCCATCAGTTCCTTCCAAATTAAACCTGAGAGAACCTGAACCCTGTACCAACCAGCTTTACATAACCAATAAAGAAAGGATCTAGGCACCTGGATAATACAAACACTGAAACAGAAGACCCTGGAAAGGCAAGAACAAATGAAAACCAAACCCAACAGAAGAGAAAAAATAAAAAGAATCAGAGCAGAAATTAATGAAATAGAAACAAAGAAAACAATACAAAGCATCAATGAATCTAAAAGCTGATTCTTTGAAAAGCTAAACAAGATAGACAGACCCTTAGCCCAGATAACCAAAAGAAAGACAGAGCAAATCCAAATCAAAAAACTCAGAGATGAAAGGGGAAACATCACAACAGACACCCAAAAGATCCAGACCATTATAAGGGAATATTTTAAAAATCTATACACTACCAAATTTGAAAATGTAAAAGAAATGGATGTATATCCAAAATCATGGGAACCACCAAAGTTAAAACAAGAAATGATCAACAGTTTAAACAGACCCATAACATATGAGGAAATTGAAACAGTAATAAAAGCCTCCCAACTAAAAAGAGCCCAGGTCCAGATGGATTTACAGAAGAATTCTACCAGACATTTTAAGAAGGCCTCCAACCAATACTACTTAAATTATTCAAAATGATAGAAACAGAGGGAGAACTCCCAAATTTCTTCTATGAAGCCAGCATCACTCTAATACCCAAACCGGGTAAAGAGACAACCAAAAGCAAAATCTATAGACCCATATCCTTAATGAATATAGACACAAAAATTCTCAACAAAATACTTGGAAACCACATACAGACACACATCAAAAAGATCATTCGCCATGATCAAGTAGGCTTTATCCCAGAGATGCAGGGATAGTTCAATATACACAAGTCAATAAACCTTATTAATCACATGAATGGACACAAAGACAAAAACCACATTGTCATCTCAATAGAAGCAGAAAAGGGTTTTGACAAAATTCAGCATTCATTTATATTCAAAATCCTAGAGGGAATTGGACTGGAGGGAACATGCCTCAATATAATTAAAGCCATATATGACAAACTCACAGCCAACATCATTCTAAATGGAGAAAAAGAGGAAGCACTCCCATTAAAATCAGGAAATAGACAAGGATGTCAACTATCTCCACTCCTTTTCAACATAGTGCTTGAAACTCTTGCTAGAGAAATAAGACAAAAGAAGGAAATTAGAAGAGTACTAATTGGAAAAGAAGAGGTCAAACTATCACTTTTTGCAGATGACATGATACTATAAGAGCTCCCAAAAGTTACACCTGAAAACTACTAGAACTGATCAACACTTTCAGTATAGTGGCAGGTTATAAAATCAATCTACAAAAATCAGTAGCCTTTCTATACACCAATAACAAA
>NW_008343385.1:1414487-1415410 GCF_000622305.1 Nannospalax galili | reverse complement strand
TATTGTGAAAATGACCATCCTACCAAAAGCAATATATAGATTCAATGCGATTCCAATCAAAATCCCCATGACATACTTCAAAGAATTAGAAAAAACCATCCTCAAAATCATATGGAAGCACAAAAGACCCTGGATAGCCAAAGCAACCCTGAGCACAAAAAGCAACACTATACCAGATCTCAAACTATACTACAGAGCTATAGTCATAAAAACAGCATGGTACTGGCACAAAAATAGACACATAGATCAACTAAACATCATTGAGGATCCAAACCTGAGTATATGCAATTTCAGCCACCTGATATTTGACAAAGGTGCCAAGAACACACAAGGAGGAAAGACAGCATCTTCAACAAATGGTGCTGGAAAAATTGCATCTCCACCAGTAGAAGAATGAAACTAGATCCTTATCTTTCACCTTGCACAAAAGTCAACTCCAAATGGATCAAAGTGAAACTGGAAACCCTGAAACTATTAGAAGAAAATATTGGCAGCACCTTACAAGATATAAATTTAGGAAAGGATTTTTCTAAATCAGACAGAAGTTGCTCAGGAATTAAGGTCAGCAATCAACAAGTGGGACCTCATTAAACTAAAAAGCTTCTGTACAGCAAAAAAAAAACCAAAAAACAAAAAAACAGAAAAGTGAAGAGAAAACCCACAGAATGGGAAAAAATCTTCACCAGTGACACATCTGACAGAGGTTTAACATCTGGAATATATAAAGAACTCGAAAAAATAAAATGAAAAAAAAAAGAATTGAGAAATCAAATGACCCAATTAAAAGATGGGCTGAAGACCTAAACAGAGAGTTCTCAAAGGAAGAAATAAAGACAGCTAAGAAAAATCTCAAAAAGTGTTCAACATCGTTAGTAATTAGGGAAATGCAAATTAAAAACACCCTAAAATTTCATCTTACTCCA
>NW_008343385.1:1404854-1414219 GCF_000622305.1 Nannospalax galili | reverse complement strand
CAGAAGGGACTGTTGTTTCATAGAATTCATTTTTAAAACTGATACACTAAAAAAATTATACATATATTGGAGAAAGATGAAATAATGAAATTTGCATGTAAATGGATAGATCTAGAAACTGTTGCACTAAGTGAAGTAACATAGACTCAGAAAAACAAACAACGTATGTTCTCCCTCATATGTGGATCCTAGCACCAAATCCTTTAAAATTCCAGGTCCTTTTAATAAGATGATGCTATACAGCAGTCTCTTCTGTATTAAATAACTACCATCATCACACCTTCAGCTAAGCCTGATGGCTAAACATCATCACAATTGGGCTTGTTGATGGTTGTACTCATTCATTAAGGGAGGGCCAAGCAGGGTCATTGGACCCTCACTGGAGTATCCTGCCACTCTCCCCAGCCAGCTATATGTAATTTTGCCCTAATCACACATGGTCTCTTGGATTTGGAGAGGGCTAAAGTATACAATCTGGGGAAGGCTAGGAAGAGAAGGTATGGCCCATGCTGGGTAAAGGCTTTCCAGTGTGCACACCCTCAGGTTGTACATCACCTCAGCAATCTCACTAAGTAAGCTCAGTAAATTACTGGTTCCCCAGTAAAACTTTAATCAAACATTGGCCTGACACTAGAACTTTAAAAGGGAATAAGCATTTCTTAGCATCCCAAGAAAAGAAGTCTCACAACAGATGGAAAATTTATCTGTTAATGGTATTGTGTCTCATAATTATTTTTAAAAAAAAAAGAAAAGAAAATGAGAATGTAAAAGGTGTTAAAAGGATTTGGGAATGGAGATATTTTCCAAAATAGACAGAAAAATGAGAAAGTCTAAGCAACTGATGAATGTCTGTGTAGGCTTATTATGATATATAAAGGATGAGACAAAAATAATATATATATATAAGCTTAAAATTTCTAAGGCCATAGCTTAGTCAACTAATTTAAGGAACAAAATATATATCTAATCAAGGTTTATCTGAGAATATGTGGCTTTTTATCCAAGCCTTATCTATAATTAAAAGTACCAGACTGGTAGAACTAATGTTATTGAATGTTCAACAGGCATACTTTGAGGCCTATACTAATGTGGTCAGAGGGATTTATAGGACAGCTTTTGCCCCATGTCCGCCAAGGTTGGCTAAGTTCCAGGGGACTATGGAACATCTCTCAAAATGTCCTGTAAATGTGGTGAGTCACCTGTCCTCATGTTCAGAGAGTCCATGGAGACCCCACGAGATGGACTTGAACCAGTGTCCAGTCTACAAAGAGGAGGGTCAACTCAGAGGAAACATCTGATTCATGCTTCTAAGTGAAGCCAGACATGGTCGAACAGGACCTTTGACTTATCTTCATATAGATGGAATTGGTAAGAGAAAGGAGCGAGGAGCTCCTCCCAAGTCCATGTGACTCCTGAGGAACAGATCCTCAAATGACCTTAAGTGTAAAAATAAATTGATTTATTTGGACCAACTGTTTGGTCTTAAACACCCAAAAGGAAAGTATAACCAAAAAGTAAAGCCATCAGCATATTTCTTTAAGAATTCAAGGGATTACACTTCCCAGACATAAAGCTTAAGTCTATATAAAATTTTTTTAGCTGATGGAGAGATGGCTCAGTGGTTAAGAGCACTGACTGCTCTTGCAGAGGACCCAGGTTCAATTCCCAGCACTCACGGTTCATGGTTGCTATGAACCTTCCTTCACTTCAGTTCCAGGGGAATCTGAAGTCCTCTTCTGACCTCCGACGCATTGCTTAACACAGGTGCATTCACATGCATGCAGGCAATACACTTGTATACATAAAATAAAAAAAAAATTTTTAATTAAACATTTTTTAAAAAGGTTATTTAGACAATTATTTCTCATTGATGATTTTGTTCCTAACCAGAAAGTGCTGCTCAGATGTAAGACTTCAAATCTTGTCTCCATCACAATACCTACCTGTAGCTAAGGGAGACAACTAGCTATTGTTCTATAATGATGGATAAATTTGTTTTTCCCCCTATCTAGAAGCCTTTGAGAGGTAACTGACCCTGATTCTAACCACTCCAAAAGCTGTCAAAGTACCTGACAGCAAATCCTGATTCCATCACTCTAGAGTCCAGCCTTGGAAGACAAAAGAAAAATGAGGAGGAACACAATAGAGGGATGCTTTTGGAAGCCCTTGTCAAGAAATTCCAATGGACTCTCACATGAACATTTGAAAATTGCCCTGTTTTTTCCTAGTTCCCTGTCTAGAACTTGTAATGCTAATTATTCTTGCCTTTACTTCTCCTTCACATCTCCTATTCATGATTCAAGGACTTTCTTTTCCCCTCTAGAGATAAGAGTTATGCAATTTGGGAGTCTTTTAGATAGACCCACTGAAGGGGTACTCCAATTGCTTTACCCTGCATCCCTGTTTGGCATAGAAGAAGCCAGAGTGGTCTGCGTCCTGATTCCATATTGGCAATTTTGGTAACCACTTCAGAGGATGGTGTGATAAGAATAGGAGGTAGGAATTGGCTAGGCATTTAGAGTTAAAAGACCCCAAATACCCAGCTTCTTGGATAAAACTCACAATGTCCTTGGGCCTCTTAGCAACATACTCCATTCCAAAGGCCAAAAAATGTTGAAAATATTTGGGAGCTTTTATCTAATACTTAAAAGATTTTAGGGTTTCCCCTTCAGAGGGGGGAATGTTAGAGTAGCAAAAAGCCCCATTAAAAAATGAATAAATCAAAGAAGAAAAAATAAACAAATAAAAACCATCTTCATTTACTTACAACAGAAAGGCTCTAATAGACATGTTACTACCCTTTGTACCTCATCTCCTACTGTTCTTTCCTTCACTGCTTCTGAAAAACTGGTCTGTTTTCTGTCCCTTAAACAGGCCAGATACATTTTTACCTCTCTGCTCTCACTGTTGTCTTAGATTGCGAAGATTTGTCTGCAGTACCCACATGTAGCACTAATTTACCTCCTTGAGTTAGTTGATCAAACTTTTGTCCCTTTCTCAGTGATACCTACTGCACCTATGAAAATGTGTAACCTTTATGGAGCACATTCTCATATGAAGAAATTAGGTTATTATTAGAGGGTATGCCCTTGACTGGGATCATTCTCTCTCTACCATGCCCTCCTGCTGTGCCCATGGCTGCTATTATGAAACTATTTCTTCTGTGTTGACACATTTTGAACCAGACCAGCAGTGATCACTTGTAGGAGGAGACCCTTCTGAGATCAGGCCTATGAATATTTCCTCTTGGAAGGAGGGAGAGACTAAGGAAGCTCACAATGGCCTTCCCTTTCCCCTATATACATGACCAATAGTTCCTGGAAAGGAGAGAACACTGTGGTGATATAGTGGCCCACATATTACCCAGTGGAATCCTTCAGTGCTGTAGCTTTTCGCAAAGTTGTCCAACTATGGCTAGAATTCTGTTTTTTAAAAAGCGTATGTGTGTTTAAAAGTGCATGTGTGTTTTGCCTAAATGTATATAAGGGAACTATCTGCAGAGGCCAGAATAGGGGATCAGATCTCCTGGAACTGGAGTTATAGGTGGTTATAAGCCACTGTGTGGGTGCTGGGAATTTAATCTAGGTCGTCTACAAGAGCAACCAGTATTCTTAATTGCTAAGCCATTTCTCCAGTCCCCCAAATTACATCAGCATAATAATGTGCCTGGTTATAAGTTTCCCTAGGGAATTCCCAGTACTGTAGCTGTTTTTGAGTCACCCATATTTCTGAAATAATGCCAATAAACTCATTGGTTCACACACACACACACAAAAATTGTCCTTTAGGACTATTCGGTCTAAGTTTGATGGTACTTCACCCTACCATGGTTTGCTTTGTAACTACTCATTAACTAGCCTACAGCTAACAAGAAATTGCATTTTTTACACCAATAAATAGTTATTATGTAAAGGGGAACAGGAGTCTGTCTGGCTTGTGTTTATGCCCACCTCATCACAGATATGACCCCCAATCTTCCTACCCTCAAACAGAAAAAGCTTTACTTTAGCATTCACTTTTGTTTGCTCATTATTTCCCCGGGGTCTGGCGTTCACAAAGCCTCCTATGAAGAGCCTCTGGACCAGATACTGAGGGTTGACAAGAAGCCTGGACTTTCAAGTGAAACCCAGCTTGAGCAATCTTCCCTGAGGTCCTTGACTACTCTCTACCTCATTCTCTCACATAGTGTGGAAGCTGCCATGTCCTTCCTCTATCCTGTCACCTCTGGCTTCTGTAACTGGTAAGCAAGTCCAGTTTCTGCTCCCTGTCCTCATGTGAGTTTGTGCTGGGTTTCCTTGGTCCTCTCCAGCCCTCTGCCTTACGTCAAGTTGGTACTGCTCCTACTGAGGGCAGCCAGGGCACAGGATGCCAGGAGGGTCTGGACTATGCACAGCAGGTAGGCATGCTTTAATTCACTTCCCTTGTGAGTTGGAGAGTATAGCCCACCAAGACCCAGACTGTGCCAAGCTCTGCTGTGGCTTTCATGCTCAGCATAGACACATCCTTCATAGCTGTTGTTTCAGATACTAAAGGTCTACAAAAGCAGCCCAGACTTCTAGCCTTCTCTGGTGGTCACTCCACACCAGGCTCAACTGAGGTTACCATCAGCTAAGCCCTGAATTCTCCATACTCAGGACTGTTATCTCTTTCCAAACTCTATATTTTATGCCATAGAGTCTTCTAGATCAAAGTGCTATATCTGAAATCAGTCACCTTTAATCTCATCATGTGAGACGTACTCTTGGAAATGTAGACAATTGCTCTAGAAAGTCACAGTGGAGGCTGAAATGTTGGTTGCCTCCAGAGATAAAGATATGGACAGATGTGTGGTTGATATAGTTGATGGTATGTGTGGTGGCTTGAATGAGAATACCCTCCATAGGCTCCAAGTATTCGAACATTTTGTCCCCAGTGGTAGAATTGGTTTGGGAGGTCTTGGAAGGTGTGGAGGAGGAAGCATGTCACTGGGGGCTGGGGCAGGCTTAGAGTGTTCTTAAGCCTTGCCTGATCTCTAGTTGCTCTCTACTTCCTGTGCCTGCTTGAAGATGTGAGTGCTCCTTCTTCTACTCTGGCCACCTCTGCCACCATGCCTCCTGGCCACAATGGACTCTGATCACTCTGGCACTGTAAGCTTGAATAAACTCTTCCTTTATAAGTTCCCTCGATCATGACGTTTTTATCATAGCAACAGAAAAGTAACTAAGACAGACTTCACAGTTGTTTTGGACACTAAATATCTGCAAAGGCAGCCCAGACTTCCTAGCCTTCTTTGGTGGTCACTTCACACCAGGTTCAACTGAGGTTACCAACAGCTAAGCCCTGAGTTCTCCACACTCAGGACTGTTATCTCTTTCCATACTCTGCATTTTATGCCATAGAGTCTTCTAGACCAAAGTGCTATATCTGTAATCAGTCACCTCTAAACTCATCATGTGAGTGTACTCTTGGAGATGTAAAGAATTCCTCTAGAAAGTCACAGTGGAGGCTAAAATACTGGTTGCCTCCAGAGATATAGATATGGACAGATGTGTAGTTGATATAGATATAGATGGTATGTAAATTCAAAGCATTTGTACTGTTAAATAGATTGTATTCTCTGTTTTTAAAATCACAAAATTGGCCAGGCGTGGTGGCACATGCCTTTAATCCCAGCACTCGGGAGGCAGAGGCAGGCAGATCTCTGGCCAGCCTGGTCTACATAGTGAGTTCCAAGCCAGCTGGGGCTACAGGGAGACCCTGTCTCAAAAAGACAGAAAAAAAAACCCACCAAAAACCAAAAAAAAACTAAAATTAAGCTGGACATGGTGATGCACACCTTTAATCCCAGCACTCAAGAGGCAGAGGCAGGTGGATCTCTGTGTGTTTGAGGCCAGCCTGGTCTACATAGTGGGTTCCAGGACAGCTGGGGCTTTAGGGAGACTGTCTCAAAAAGACTCCCGAAAAAAAAATTTTACAAAATTAATAAGCCTATTCAGAAGTCAAGGAAAATATTTTTTCTTTCCTAATTTCTTTTTATCTTGATAGTTTAACAATATTTTTGCCTGAACTATTTTGGGATTCTGAAATTATTTCCATGTTTTTTTCTTAATTTTATTCTTCATATTTACACTTCACTAGGATTATTTTAAGATTTTGGATTCAGGATCTACCTCAGTTCATAAAGTATTTGCATGGTATCTACAAGGCCCTGGACTGAACCCCTCAATATTGCAAAAATAAAGACTATTTTTCTTAAACACCACTGCACTTATATTTTAATTCCACAGATACATTATCTATCATTTTATATGCACTACATATATCTCTGCTTTACACAGGAAAGTTCTGTAAAGCTTGTTCTTTAGTCGATGTTGTTTTAAAACAACTGAATTTTAAAAATTTAATTTAAAATCTATTAATATATGTGTTAGCCTTCTGTCTCTCCAGGAACTATCTGAAAAAATCACCTAAAAAAGGATGAAGGACTTATTTTGGATCAAAACTTCAGACTTTTCTGCCACAGTCATTTGAACCAGCAGATTTTAGACCTGTGGTAAGATACACCATCATAGCAGAGGTACTACTCAGAGGAAATCTTGCTCCTCTGGTCCATGCTCAGTCCACTTTCTTATACAATACAGAACGACTTACCCACGGTGGCATGGTCCACAGTTTGCTAGGCCCTCCCACATCACTCAACAATCAAGAAAATGTCACACAGGCCAGTCCAATGGAGGCAATTCCCCAATTGAGGCTCCCTGTACCCAGGTGTGTCAAGTTGACAACCAAAGCTATGCAGTACAATCGATAACTTTTACACAATTCTATAACATATTAACTAATTCAAGTAAATCTTTGAATTAAAAACACTGAGGCACAAACCCAAACAAAAGTCAGAAGTAGCTGAAGGCAGTGAAAAGGCAAACGTATTCTGTCTAAATACAAGGAGGAAAGAAAAAAACCCTACATATAATTAACGAGTGTGTCCCCAGATGTTCCCCTGTGCAAGTCCATCCACTGAGGTCAAGTCAGCCTATTTAAAGTCTCTTGTTTTAGGAAGATCAGCTCTTCATCACCCAGCAATAATCAGCTGCCCATGTTTCCTTAGCTAAGATTGGAGTCTGCTGTTTATTTCCGCAGTTCTATGCTGAGTTGTTGTCTGCCTGAGTTTGTATGGGCCTTATGTATGCTGACACCATTGCCATGGAATCATATGAGTAGAGTCCCAGG
This sequence comes from Nannospalax galili, assembly GCF_000622305.1. Lineage (NCBI taxonomy): Eukaryota > Metazoa > Chordata > Mammalia > Rodentia > Spalacidae > Nannospalax > Nannospalax galili. The sequence continues at coordinate 1,407,010 of NW_008343385.1, read as the reverse complement.
GGCTTGTAGGACTCTGTTTTCATATGGCCATGCACTTCCTTTCTGGCTCTTACAATCTTTCTGCCCCCTCTTCTGTGATGGTCCCTAAGGTGAGTGGTTGGGTGGGTGAAGTTTAATATAGGAGTCCTGTCCATGGACCAGCAATCTACAAACTCTTAATCTCTGTTTTGGTCATTTGTGACCTTTTGTGTTCCTGTCCCTCTTTTGCATGAAGGATCTTCATTAATGAGAATTGAGACATTCATTAGTGTCATCTTCATTACCCCTGTTCTATGTTCCATGTGCCTTAAATGGAGAGGTTGCATTGTAGATATGTCACTTAGGCCTGGGAAATTCATAGACAATGTCTGTGTGTGACCAGTTGTGGTACTTGGTAATAGTCTCCGACAGGTGCAAAAATAAACTTCTTTGATGAGTGGTGGCTGGATATTTGTCTATGAATATAAGGATACATATTTTGCACATAGCAAGAAATTACATTAGTCTGGGGATGTAACAGTCTTGGGGTTTTCTCTAAGATCGATGACCTCTCTAGCTATGTGTATTTTGTTATGTTTACAGTACCATGCTAGAGTTTCCTCCCATTGAGTGGGCTTTTGGTCCAATTAGGTAGCTGTTGATTGGCCCCAAAATAAAAGTCCCACTACTGCACCAATGATGTATATTATGCTGGCCACTGATGTGGTTATTTGGTTTTGAAGGTGGTGTTGGACCATTGATTGATGTTTTCCCTTGGCCTCTTCATAGTGCTTTCCAAAGCTACGAGAGCTAGCCTTCAGGGAAAGTGGTTTCCAGGTTGGTTCCAGGTCCATTGCCCCAAATCCTGTCTGAAGTATGTTCTGTTTTCAGCAGTAGGGTCATCAGGTTCTGGGAGGCCATCAAGGGCTGTGGCTATAGCCTGTGTATTTTTGGGAGTCTCTTGGATCACCCTGGCCAACAACTCATGGAAGGTTTCTCCTGTCTGGCCCTGTTTCTTGTTATGTAGCCTTTAGCTATACACATGGACTCATGTAGAGATACTGTATATGTAATCTGCCATCAGGTTGTTGGGCTAATATGATTCCCTCTGGTTTTTAAAAAACTAGCTAGGCATTATTTATCTCTCCTTTCTCTGTTCCTGTCTAACCCTTCTACCATGGTTTCCCCATTTAAAGTGTCCCCATTTTTCCCTTATACCAGTCTCCTATGGTCCCACCTCTCTTGAGCTCCTTCTTTTCCTTTATCCCCAAGTGTTGCAGGTCTTCCTCAGGCCAGCTGTGAAGACCCTGACCTGGATCAGGTCCCCTGCCAATTACGGGGGTGGGGGCAAGAGGCGCAGAGTCAACACACAGACACCAGGAGTCGGGTAGAAGCAAGCACTAGGCAAGGTGCTGCAGGCTTGTTTAATGCAGAAGGAGGCAGGCCTTATATTTCCCTTTTCTCTGCCCCCAAGTCCCTTTAGTTAGCGTATCATTTTCTGATTGGTCCATACCACACAGTATGTCAGCAGCCACTGGGCTCACGAGCAGAGTACAGAGGCACGGGCTCCTTTTGGCGGGCTCCTTTGAGCAGGCTATTCGCAGACCAAGAATTGAAGTGAATTCTTGCTGAATCCCAGGGCTCTGGGTCTGCACCATCTTTGGAGGCCTCCTGCTACATTTCCACGCTTTTTCTTTAAAAATGACTGTCCAGTGAGAGCCTGTGGGCAGCGCCACCTTGGGATGACCCCAGGATCATGGACTGTGCCTGTCTTAGGTTGTCCCATTAGGGCATGACCCTTACCCATCATTGGAGCATGGGCGTACACATCTGTGTCCTGGCTTAGGTTGATTCAGCCCAACAGGATCTTACCTGTCATTGACTACCAGCCCTCCAAGAGGTATCACCCCGGGGGATCAGTCGAGGTGGGGAATTATCTGTAGGAGGCCTCGTACATTTGTACAAGCCAAGTCTGTCAGGCTGCATAAAGCAGGTTGAAATCATCTTTGTGTATTGCTCTGAGGGCCTGATACGTCAAGTGAATGAATTTTTTCTGACTGCAGGAACGAAGAACAAGGCATTTAAGAAGTAGAAAGAGAAGAATAATTATGCCTGTCAGGAGTAGGTAAGTGACGATCCAAGACAGGTCAAACAGTGCTTTTAGATTAGACCAGATTTTCTCTAAGAACCCTGAATTA
>NW_008343385.1:1399721-1404754 GCF_000622305.1 Nannospalax galili | reverse complement strand
CTTCAGTAATATTCTGTACTTTATAAGGGGTGAGACAAAGTGACCTAAAGCGAGGGTCACAAGCTAGCAGAGCCATGTCTTTGGTAATTGCCAGCTCTTGCCTTAAGAGATCAATTTGTTGTTGTAAGACATTTGCCTGATGAAGATGCTGATTGATAAGGGACTGAGTGTGAAAGGTAGAGGAGGTTTTGAACACGGCCTCGTTGAGTATCTCCACAGTAGTGGAGAATTGGGTGATAGCCACTGCAGCGGTGGCAGCTGAAACTAATGCAAGGATGATGGCTGAGATGAGAGCAGCAGTGACCCCGAAATCCCGTTTTAAGCAGGGGGCTTGTGACAAGGTTGTCCACTCTATAAGGGTGACCATATAGAAGTGGGTTGCATTGGTGACTGGAACCCAAAGGGCCGTGAGTTCACACATAAAGAGAACTATGTGAGCTGGATGGTTCCAGCAGGCCACCAGTACACAGGTGGTGTTGGTATCGGAGCAGTTGAGTTGTCCCCGAGGGTCGGAGGTAACATTGGCTAGCAATAAGGCAAACGGGGCCACATGCAAATGGAGGTAGAGGGCCGGGATGTCGTGTGATCAATGGATGTAAGGATTTTGGTTTTGGCATAGATAGAGGGATTGGTGTTAGTGTAAGTGCCATTGGAAAGCTGAAGGCCCTGCTGTGCCAGTAACAGCCTCATGTCCATGCAGATGTGCAGACCACAGAGGTCCCAGTTACCAAGTATTGATTTGCGGTTGGTATGGGAGATCTTAATGCCGCAGGGATAGGTGGGGGCCAGTTGTCTTCAAGATCCTAGGGTTGATTAGAGGGGGAGTGGCTGAAGTGGCAAAGTGGAGGGATGGCATGGTTGGGCTTAGGGTGGCATCTCTGCCATGGTATAGGGAACGTGAGGAAAAAGGGTACAAGGGAGCGTGTGTGGGGGCAGTTGGGGAGTGGTGGGCATAAAATGGCAGGGCAAAATGGGGGCGGAGGGGTGGTGGTCCCCTCTGCCTCCCCTGTTATGATTGTCCCCAGTGCAGCAAGGACCAAGGCTACATTGGTGTTGTTGAAGGTAGGGGAAAGGCCCTTGATTTTAAGCATGTAACCCGAGGAGGCACTGCCAGCATAATCTTGGACGGTCAGGTTGAAAAGCCCAATGCATGAGGATGCGTTATTTATAGTGAAGCATAGAGAGTTATTTAGGGGCCAGGAGCCATTGAGTGATTCCCAGGAAGTAACTGGGTCCATGGCGGGGAGGCCAAGCATAGAATTAGTTGAATAGAGGGTGGGGTAGGCTGGGGAATGAAGCGATAAGGGCAAGAGTATAGGCGAGGAGGGGACCAAGACCCAGAGGTCATGGGCCATGGTGGGGCAGGGAAGCACAAACCAATTATCCAGATAGTGGCAAGGTCTCTGGGTCCTGGGGGTCCCATTGGTCAGTTGCTGGTTTCACATCTCTCACTGGAACCCATACTGGCTTTGTTGCTGTCTGAGGAAACACACAAGCATAGCCTCGCCCTCTTGTTAACAAGGGGGCAGGCAGTTGCCATTCACATGTTATGGGGTCTTTCCATCTCACTAGTGGCAGGGGTGTAGGCCTAGGTATGGTAGCCCAGTGTTTGTAGGCTGGGCTTAACCCATTTTCATCACAGGAAAGGAAATTAATGCTGAATAGAGCTTCAATTAGAGCCAGGTGTGCATCCCTTTTAGACTCAGGGGTAGCAAATTTTTGTAATGTTTCTTGGAGGGTCCTATTGGCCTGCTCCACAATGGCCTGTCCCTGTGGATTATAACGGATGCTGAGGGAGTGGTGGATTTCCCATGTTAACAGGAGTGATTGGAATTGTAAAGAGGTGTAAGCTGGCCCATTATCAGTTTTTAGGGTCCATAGCACTCCCATTACCAACATTGCTGATTTGACCACCTTAATGGTGCATGAGGCCTTTTCACTGGTTTGAGCGATGGTGCAAAGAAAGGAGGAGTAGGTGTCAATGATGATATGGACATACTTAAGATTACCAAAGGAGTTATAATGGGTGATGTCCATTTGCCAGAGTGCATTGTGTAGGAGACCATGCAGGTTAACTCTATACCAATTGAGGGGTCCTAAGGGAGCAAGGGGTGCACATGTAATGCAAGATCTGCTCAGATGTTTGCATTGAGAGATGGGTAGGTCGGGTAGAAGGTGGTGCAGACTGCGAGGAGAAAGGTGAAATTGTTGGTGTAAGGCTCTGGCTTGTTCTACTAGGGAAATCTCTATGGACATGATAAGTTTATCTACTTTGTCATTTCCCTTTGCCAAAATCCTGGGGAGCTTGGGGGTGTGATCTTATGTGGGAGATGTGCCAGGGCCATTGTCTGTTATCTAAGATAATCTGGAGAGCTCTCATGGTTTTAATGATGGGATCCTTGTGACCCGAGAAACGAGAAAAGGGAAGACATCTGAGGGCCTGAACCGCATATTGGCTGTTGGAGAATATATTGAGCGGCTCAGTCTGGCAGACTTGGAAGATTTTTAACAAGGCCAGGAGTTCCCCCAACTGGACAGAGCCGGGATTGGCTTGTACGTAACAGGTGTCATTCTTTCCTGTGCACTGAATGACAACGCTATAACGGGACTTATTGGCATCCGAGAAGGCTAGCATGGCTAAAGGTAGGGGGTTTTTGCAGGGGAAAGTGTGTAGTTGAGTGGTGATTTCCAAACAGGCCAGGCTGGCCAGTTGCTTATCTGAGGGTGTGTGGTTATCCAACTCCCCCATGAACCCGGCCATCACTAGTTGGAAAGTCAGAGAGTCTGCCCATAATGTTTAGGAATGCTTAAGAGGAAAGGGCAGCATAATTTTGTCAGGTTCTTTTCCAAATATGCACCTGGCTGTTTGTCGGGCCTTAGTTGATAACGTGAAGGCAATATCACACTTAGAGCTAAGCCTAGTTAGTTCCGAGGTAGCCAGGTGGATCCATGCCAGGGTGTCTTGCTGCCATAGTGCCTCCAAGACACCATTTTTAGTCCAGAGGATCAAGGCCAGTAATGGTTTTTTTGAGTCATAATGTCAGAGTGACTCAAACCAGAGTATATGATCTATCTTATTAAGAAGATCCTTAGCTGACCAGGTGAGAGGGATCCTTGAAGTTGGTGAATTATGGCCTTCCAGCAGGGAGAACAAGTCCCAGAATTCCAAGTCAGGGACTAGTATAAATTGTTTGAGCTAGTTTATAGTCCCACAGAGTTCTTGGAGCTCAGTCAAGGTATATACAGTTTTTTGCAAGTCTTGCTGAATCCCAGGGCTCTGGGTCTGCACCATCTTTGGAGGCCTCCTGCTACATTTCCACGCTTTTTCTTTAAAAATGACTGTCCAGCGAGAGCCTGTAGGCAGCTCTGCCTTGGGATGACCCCAGGGTCATGGACTGGGCCTGTAAGTATTGTGTGATTTGTGTGCTAGCAGTATGTCATCCATATAGTGGATGATAATTAGATCATTGGGGATGTTGGTTAAGGCCTTATTAACATATAATTGACAGATTGTGGGGTTATTTTTCATACCCTGTGGTAGTACCTTCCATTGGTATCTTTTGGCTGTTCTCTGAAAGTTGGGCTCCCATACCATGAAGGCAAAGGGAGGTTTATCTTGTTTCACTAGAGGGATTTGGAAGAAACAATCCTGGATATCAAGTACCATGATATGATGGGATGGGGGGATGGCTGTAGGGTGTGGTAATCCCACTTGTAGTGAGCCCATCTTTTCCATCTGGGCATTGACTGCTCTAAGATCTTGGAGGAGTCTATATCTCCCCGATTTCTTTTTAATAACAAATATTGGGGTATTATGTTTACTGAGAGAGGGCTCAATGTGGCCAAGCCTCAATTGTTCAGCTACCAAAGTTTTGAGGGCAGATAATTTAGGTTCTATTATAGGCCACTGGTCTACCCAAATGGCATCACTAGAGAGCCAGGTGATGGTGATCGGCTCAGGGGCCAAGATTGGAGTTGATCCCAGGCGGGCAGTGGCCGTTAGGATTGGGGGTGTTGGGCAAGGTGTTGTGCTCTCCCTGATAGTCCCAAGTTATCATGGAGCATGATATCATCATAAAAGTTGTGGTCATCTGTAGCAAGGACTGTGCCCATGTCCTCTAGGACGTCTCGGCCCCATAAGTTACAGGAAACATCTGCTACTATGCGGGTAACTGTGCCCTGGTTTCAATCCAAGTCCTTCCAATATACTGGATGTGTGACCAACTTGAGACCTTGTGTGCTGCCAACTCCTTTTATTGGTGGGCCTGGCTGGTGTTTCCAATGAGGGAATTTAAGGGATTCAGTTTCTGATATAATGGTGACATAAGCCCCTGTGTCTACTAGGCCCTTTATGGCAGTTCCATCTAGGAGCAGGGTCATTAGTGGGGAGTGGTTGAGGATTGGGAGAGTCCATAATATCTGTCTCATTTACCTTCTTGTTGGTGGGGCTGAGGGGCACCCTGGGTGGAATTTAAAAGAGCCAAGTCCGGTTGAGGCTGTGACCTACAGACTTTACCCAATGGAACCCTTTTTTGCACTTAGGGCAGCAAGTCTTGGGGTGGGCTGTACCTCTTGGGTAGTGGCTACGAAAGTGGCCAAGCCCCCCACAGTTCCAGCAGCCTTCCCGTGCACCAAAGTGCGCTGGTTTTCCTTGTAACAAAAGAGTCTCCAAGTGTCACGCCATCTCCAATGAAGCCCACATGAGATCCTCCGTGGGTTGAGGCTGGAACTTCAAGGAAGGTTGCCTCTTGGAATTGGTTGTGATAAGAAACATGCAGTGTACCTGGCACGCTCTTACTTGCTATTAACTTTCTAACTGTCACTATATCTTGGGCTCTCTGGGGGCCCAGAAAGTGCCTGGTGTCCTTGGCACCATTATCACTGCCTTTATTGAAATACTTTAATCATCCTAGTTCAGATGCACCATTATTAATGAAAGATATTTTAATGAGAGATATTTTAGATATAGTGAGAAGTGATTAAGCAGAGTTAATGCTGGAAAGTCCAGGGAATAATAGATTTCTAGAAGAAAA
>NW_008343385.1:1382849-1399219 GCF_000622305.1 Nannospalax galili | reverse complement strand
TTTTTTGTAATCTTTGCTGTATATATCTCAAACCTTGCAACTGCGAAAATTACACTCAGACTTTCATCAAGCTCCTTTTGCGTCTGTTTGTCACTCGCCGACTCCTTGTCCACCCTCTCGACGACCCTGTTCCCATCGGACTGAACTGCCCCGGTCTGGGCTGGTCCGTTGCATCCAAGGAAGTGGTCAAAGCCTCAATAAGGCCTCCCTGGGGTCTAAGTCACTGCTAGGGAGTACCCACTTGTGAATGTTTTCATTGCAGACAGGCGCAATAGCATTATGAGTAGGGGTGTTTAGTCCCTCCCAAGTTAACTGATAAGCACCTCTTGGTTGGGTCCAGACTCCACCCTCTGCTCTATTGCCTTGGTGACATGGGTAAGGAAGTCTGTGAAGGACTCCCTGACTGTTGAATAAAATTATAGAAAAAGACTTGTGGGTCACAGGGGTGGGGGGAGCAACATTTAAGGGCCTTAAAGGCCAAGTCAGAAACTTGTTGAAAATAGGCATGGAGGCCAATAGTAGACTGGGAGATGGGGTCAGTATATTGTCCGCATCCTGTGAGCATATCCAACATAATGTTGAGGCCATATTGGAGATTTAGGCATGCCTGGTTTTCAGCCTGATCGTCATAGGCTGTGTGCCAGTTTAGAATGACTGAGGGTTCTAAGACATACCAATCATAGTGGGTTTGTAATTGTAAGGACCATTGGTGAAGAACTTGTTCAAAATATTGGGAGTCAGGGCCTGACTGCTCAGCTGCCTTGTGGATAAGAATGAGGTCAGCAAGTGGGGTGGGCAGCCATGGATGCTGTGCCGCATTGGGGTGACATTAACTGGAAATGAGGACAAAGGCAGGTGAGGGTTTAAGGAGGGCAGCCTAGGAAGGAGGGGCACGGTAGCAGGGGAAGTGGTGGGATGGTTATGGGGGGGAGAGTAACTCCTTTCACGAGTATCGGGGCAGGGGAATTTCTGGGCATGGTAGCTCTAGGAGAGTATCCTGAGATATAGGCAAAAGAGCTAATTCCTTATTGGAAGTGGTCACAGAGGCGGTGTCAACCTCCGGGTCCGGGAGGTCTGGGGTTGAGGTAATAGCCAGATCTACACTAGATTGCTCCTGGCAGTGTTTGTTGTGGGCTGAGATGACTTCCTCAGGAGAGGAGTTAAGGCTGGCAATGATGGCTAGGAGGATCGGTACAAAAGATGCAGGGGGAGTGATCCCTGACCTGACCTCCCTTTTTTGGGCCAGGAAGAGGACCCAAATCCATGTGTCAGGGTCCCACATGTTTTCAAGGGAGACCCATGGAGCTAAATTAGTGGCTTCATCCTAAAAGTGTTTGATATCTTTTGGTTTTACTTTCAACCCTCTGGTTTTAAGGAGCACCTTGAGTGCTGCTGTTTGTGGTTCCCTGCATTGTTGTGGTAAATTGCCCATTGTGGGAGAGTCTTATGAAGGGGGATTCGCCACAAAAGTAGAAGATGAAAGTAACTACCAAGAGGGCACAAAGGAAGCAAAGAAGCACCGTGAGCCACTCAGATGTAAACTGCACTGACATGTGAGGGTGTGTCGGATCCAAATGTCTTATGGTCAGTGAGGAACTTCTGAAGGTCATGACCCTTCCAGCCGTATGCTTACATGGTGTCTCCAGGACAGGCAACAGGGTGACCCAAAGCCTGGGCTCTGAGCTTGGGGTGGATCAGCCCTTATGTGAACTCACTGGGACAAGCCGAGACGGGGGGAGGTGCCGATGTGGGCTTCAGGACCACGTGGCAGAGTGTGCCTCCCTGATCTAACAAACTAGTCCAACAATAAAAATGAAAGACAGGGTGGAGGGGACAGAGGAGGGAGATGCTCACCCTCGAGCAGCCGAAGAAACAGACAAATCCAGGGGCCTACTTACCAAACAAACCGAGGTTCTGGGTGTTGCCAATACCATGGGCAGGGTTTCCTGTTTGGGTGCCAGGTGTTGCGGGTCTTCCTCAGGCCAGCTGTGAAGACCCTGACCTGGATCAGGTCCCCTGCCAATTAGGGGGGTGGGGGCAAGAGGCACAGAGTCAACACACAGACACCGGGAGTTGGGTAGAAGCAAGCACTAGGCGAGGTGCTGCAGGCTCATTTAATGCAGGAGGGGGCAGGCCTTATATTTCCCTTTTCTCCACCCCCAGGTCCCTTTAGTCAGCATATCATTTTCTGATTGGTCCATACCACGCAGTCTGTCAGCAGTCATTGGGCTTGAGAGCAGGGAATGGAGGCGTGGGCTCCTTTTCGTGGGCTCCTTTGAGCAGGCTATTTGTGGACCAAGAAGTGAAGTGAATTCTCACTGAATCCCAGGGTTCTGGGTCTGCGCCATCTTTGGAGGCCTCCTGCCACACCCAAGGTTCTTTGTATAATCCTCCTACCCCTCTCCCATTTAAATAGCCCCATTTTTATCCATTTCTCCCTTAGTAACACCTGTCTCCTACTGTTCTTTCTCAGCTTCTTTCTTTCCCGTTACCTCCCTGGTTTATTTTCATTATCCTGGTTCCTGCACTTACATCTGGATACATATTCACATATAAGGATTTAGTGCTAGGATTCACATATGAGGGAGAACATATATCATTTGTTTTTCTGAGTTTGTGTTACTTCACTTAGTATAACAGTTTCTAAATCCATCGATTTACCTGCAAATTTCATGATTTCATCTTTCCTTACTGCTGAATAGAACTCCATTGCATAAATGTATCACATTTTCATTATTCACTTGTGAGTTGAAGGACACTTAGGTTGCTTCCATCTCTTAGCTATTGTGAAAAGAGCAGCAACAAAAACGGATGTACAAGTGTCGCTGCAATAGGATGAGTCCTTTGGGTATATGCCAAGGAGTGGTATAACTGGGTCAAATGGTAGGTTCATTTGTAGTTTTTTAAGAGTTCTCCACACATATTTCTCTTTTTTTTAATTGCATTTATTATTTTTATTTTATGTGTATGAGCATATTGCCTGCATGTACGTGAGAACACCGGTGTCGTGCAATGCCAAGGAGGTCAGAAAAGGGCTTCAGATTACCCTGGAACTAGAGTTAAGGATGGTTCATAGCCACCATGTGGGTGCTGGGAATTGAACCTGGGTCCTCTACAAGAGGAGTCAGTGCCCTTAACCACTGAGCCATCTCTCCAGCCCCTCCACATTGCTTTCTATAGGAGTTGCATGAGTTTGCAATCCCATCAGCAGTGGATGAGCATTCCCCTTTCCCCACATCCTCTCCAGCATTTTGTGTCATTTAATCTCTTGATCTTAGCCAGTCTGACTGGGGTAAGATGAAATCTTAAAGTGGTTTTAATTTGCATTTCCCTAATTACTAGCGATGTTGAACACCTTTTAAGATGTTTCTTAGCCATCTTTATTTCTTCTTTTGAGAACTCTCTGTTCAGATTTTTAGCCCATATTTTAATTGGGTTACTTGCTTTCTTGATTCTTTGTTTTTTGAGTTCTTTATATATTCTGGATATTAAACCTTGGTCAGAAGTGTCACTGGTGAAGATTTTCTCCCAGTCTGCAGGTTTTCTCTTCATTTCCTTGATTGTTTCTTTTGCTGTGCAGAAGCATTTTAGTTTAGTCCTACTTGTTGATTCTTGACCTTAATTCCTAAGCAACTGATATCCGATTTAGAAAGTCCTTTCCTATACCTATATCTTGTAGGTTACTACCAATGTTTTCTTCTAATAATTTTAGAGTCTCCAGTTTCACATTGAGGTCTTTGATCCATTTGGAGTTGACTTTTGTGCAAGGTGAAAGATAGGGGTTGAGTTTCATTCTTCTACAGGTGGAGATCCAGTTTTGCCAGCACCATTTGCTGAACATGCTGTCTTTACTCCAGTGAATGTTCTTGGCCCCTTTGTCAAGTATCAGGTGGCTGAAGTTGCATGTACTCATGTTTGGGTCTTCAATTATGTTTCATTGATCTATGGGTCTATTTTTGTTCCAGTACCATGCTGTTTTTATGACTGTAGCTCTGTAGTATAGTTTGAAATCTGGTATATTAATCCCCCCAGCATTGCTCTTTGTGCTCAGGTTGTTTTGGGTTCTCATTGTAGAACTCTTATATAGGACTGGTGATGTTTGGTGGGGACATATTATTTGGGTTTGTTTCATGTTATTTTTTTTTGTTGTGATTTTGCAGTGTGGATTTTGTTTGTTTGTTTGTTTCTGATTCTGGTATGAGACTCAAGCATTGCTTTGTTGAGTTTAAGTCTGTTTCTGTTTGCATACTTGATGTGCCATTGTTATTATTGGGTATGAAAAACTAGTTGGTCTTGGTTTCAGATTCTCTCTTGATTTTATATTGGAGGGCCAGATGGCTCTAGTCCAGGTACTCAGGAGTTTCCACAGAGGCCCAAGTTGCATGAGGATCAGATGTTCTCAGGCTTCCTCCTAAGGTCTGGGCCCCTCTCGCCAGCAGGTACGATACAGTTTGGGAAGCCTGCTAGGTGGAGGTTGGATTTAGGCGATCTCAGGCAGTCTGCAAATGTCTGGTTCACTACTGGAGGTCAGAGAAGCCTAATGCTGCAGCAGTGGGAGGGGCAGTAGGTGGTACTAACGTAGGGGGATGGATAAGGCACGATTTGGAAACCTCACCACCTTGCAGAGTTAAGAGGGTAGTCCAGAGATCTGGGATGCTAAGAGCAAAAGCAGGCCTGTGCCCAAGGCTAGAAGAGAATGTGGGGTCCTAGAGATTGTAGTTACTCAGATTGTAGGGGAGTCAAGGGTGGGATTGAATTTACCAGGGAAGAAGGCTTGTCTAGGGAATTCAAGGCAAGTTGGGGTTGCGGACAGCAAAGATAGAAGGCTGGTCTCAGGTTTACAAAGTCAGGTTGTGGGTACAGACAGCCTATGGAGGCTCTAAGAAACTAACCAAAGGACTGAACTCATCTGGGTACAAGGGATCAGGACACAGTGGGCCAGTATGGACTAAGGGTAGTTCAGAGATCTGGGTTGCTAAAAGCAGAAGTGGCTTGTGCCCAAGGTTATAAGGAGAGCAGGATGTGGGGGATGGGAGATTGAATTTGCTCAGGTTGTGGGAGCCGAGGTGCAGTGGGCAGGGTCAGACTTACCAGGGAAGAAGGCTGGTCTCTGGAGTTCCAGGCAGGTTAGGGGTAGGGATAACAAGGGTAGGAGGTCTCCCTGTAGCCCCAGCTGGCCTGGAACTCACTATGTAGACCAGGATGGCCTTGAACTCACAGAGATCTGTCTACGTCTGCCTCCAGAGTGCTGGGATTAAAGGCATACGCTACCATGACCGGATTTGTGTCCTGATATGTGATCAATTGTGGAGAAAGTTCCATGGGCTGCTGATTTAAAAAAAATGTGATCTTTGATGTTTGAATAGAATGCTCTGTAGATGTCTGTTAAGTCCATTTGAGCTGTCATTTAACTCCAGGTTTTCTATTAAGTTTTTGTCTGGTTGACCTTTCTGTTGGTGATTGTGGAGTACTGAAGTCACCCACTATCAATGTGTTGGAGTCAATGCTTGATTTTAGATATAATAATGTTTCATTTATGAACTTATGTGCTTTTGTGTGTGGTGCGTGTATGTTTAGGATTGCAACATCTTTCTGGTGTATTTTTCCCTTAATGAGAATGAAGTGACCTTCCTGTCTCATCTGACTAATTTAGTTTTCATTTAAAGTCTATTTTGTTAGGTATTAGAATAGCTACACCTGCTTGTTTCTTAGTTCTATTTGCTCAGAATATTTTTCCCATCCCGTAACCCTAAGATAATGTCAATCATTGTTTGTGAAGTGTGTCTTTTGGAGGCTGCAAATCAATGGATCCTGTTTTCTAATCCAATCAGTCTTTTTACTGGAGAGTTGAGACCATTAATATTAAAGTATTATTGACCAATGTTTATTAATTCCTGTTATGTTGGTGTTGCAGTGCTATTTTCTCATATCTCTTTTGATGCACTCTTCTGGGGTAATTTATTCTTTGTGTCATCTTGAGAGGGCACAATCTTCTCTTCAGACCAAAGTATTCCATCAAGTATTGTGCTAGATAGCTTTAGTTGTCAACTTGACACACCTGATTAGAGGGAACCTCGATTGAGGAATTTTCTTCATTAGATTGGCCTGTGGCCATGTCTGTGGGGCATTTTCTTGATTGTTCAGTGATATGAGAGGGCCTAGCCCATGCCAGTGCCACCCAGGGTGGGTGGTTCTGTATTATATAAGAAAGCAGGCTGTGCACAGGCCAGAGGAGCAAGCCAATAAGCAGCACTCCTCCACGGTCTGTGCTCCAGGCTCCTGCCCTGAGTTCCTGACTTGACTTCCCTTGATGAATTGTGTTGTAAGCCAAATAAAGCCTTTCCTCCCAAAACTGTTTTTGGTCAGTGTTTTTATCACAGCAATAGAGGGTAACTAAGACAAGGATCCCATCTGCAGAGCTGGTTTCATAGACATAAATTCCCTAAATTTGTCTTCATCATGGAAAGCTTTTCTTTCTTCTTCAATTGTAGTTAATAGTTTTGCTGGGTATAGTAGTCTGGGCTATACTCTGGTTCATTCATCACTTGTATGACATTGGTTCAAGCTCTTTAAGCTTTCATAGTCTCCATTGAAAAGTCAACTGTTACTCTGATGGGCCTACCTTTATAGGTGACTTGGTCTTTCTCACAGTTTTCAATATCTTTTCTTTGTTCTTTACATTGAGAGCTTTGATGATCATACAACATGGGGAATTTCTTTTCTGGTCCTGTCTACTTACTGTTCTGTATGCCTCTTGAACCTTGATATGTATCACTTTCCCCAGATTTAGGGAGTTCTTCCTATGATTTCATTTAAAATATTTTCCATGCTTTTGACCTGGGTTTCTTCTCCTTCTATCCCTATGATTCATAGTTCTGGTCAAAGGTTTACAGTGTCACAGAAGCCTTGCATACTCCATTCCTGGAATATTTTAGGTTTTGCATTTTCTTTGCACAATCCATTTCCCCAAGCTTGTCTTCATGATCTGATAGTTTCTGCTCATTTCCTCCACTTCCTGCTTTGCTTCTTCCTTCTGTTTTGAGTTCCTGAATTTTTCATTTCAAGTTTTATTTCAGTTTGGTTTTTCTCCAAAGATTCTGTATCTTTACTGAATTTTAATCTCAGGTTTTGAATTTTTTTAGTTATTTCATTCAACTGTTTGTGTTTCACCACCTTCATTTAGTCTCTTACAACTTCTTTGAGTTCCTTGAACATATTTGTAATTGCTATTTTGAAATTATTGTTTTGTGCATCTTTTAGGTTGCCATTCTCAGGAAACATGATGATGGGTGTGTTAATTTCAAGACAGGTCTGGAAAGCTCCCAGAAGCAAACAAGGATCCTGGCAGAGCTGAGACAGTAATGGTGTAGCACAGGGACATGGTTTATAAAGCATAATGTAATTCATTGGCTGACCAATGATTCACTTGTAGAAAAATGATTCACTATTCAGTAATGTTTCATTATACAAGATATTCTGATCAATACTTAAAAATATTAAACACCATTATGCTATTACTAGAAGTATTGCTAACTTAGCAATAAGTCATTTGTATTATGCCATTTATTAAACTGAAAAGAAAGGTGATACAGTCTGGTTTTTATTTGAGAAGTGATTTAATTTCAGTCATTTGATTCTTCTCTACCTGAAAAGTACATTTGCTTCCCAGTATTGGGTGACAGTGAGGTGTGAGCAGCATTCCTGGTCCTCCCTTTCCCTCTAACAGAAAGCAATACGGAGATCAGCAGTTAACACTCTTTACTTCTTAAGCAAACTCAGCTCCAAAAACACATGAGGACACCTAGAGTCCTGTGCAAGGTGTTCTCAGTTCCAATATTTCCCTCTAATACAAGTCATGCCAGCTGCTCCATCACCAAACAGGAAGTGATCAATGAAGACAAATGAAGATAACAGCACCCTCACTGGCATCATTATTTACAAGTTTTTGTATCCAAATATACATAGATAAAACATCCTCACAGACGAATTGGTGTTAAGAATTGAAAATGCACAGTATCACCCACAAATATCCTTTCTATATTCTGAGATCCTATGAATATTTTCAAGGTAGGAAACTTAAATACCCCAGCTACCCATTAACATGTGTGTTAAGCAGAGCACCAGAACTGACTACCTCATAGGAGTAAAACCAAGCCTCTAGTGCTCCTTAGTTCTCTGACCTGTGAGTCTTGACCTGGAAGTAAAGAACCAGAAGTAGGACTGAGCAGAAGGGATCAAGATTTACACGTGTGTGTGTCTGTGTGTTGTATGTATATATGATTGTCTTTCTCAATGCCATTAATTTTTTGTGAGTATCTGGAATGACTGGAAGAAATTCAAAAGGAAAAAGTTGCCTATTCTGGCCACAATGTGTTGGAGGCACTGGGTAAACTAAGCTTCCTTCAGATCCCAATAGATATATCATATAACATGGCTCAAAAAGAAAGAACCAGGATGGAAGTCAAGTATTATTTCCTTTGACCTATTGCTCAAGGGAATGCCTTATTACCTGGGGAATTAATTCCATTCCCACAGGAACTGGACTGTCTAGAGTAAATTAACAACAAAGAATTGAGAGCAGTGAGGATATAGAGCAGAAGAAAGTAGAGCATGGAGTGTGTGAACTAGGAGTCCCAAGAAGGGAAAAAACCCATCGTTTTGGCCTGACTCACATCAGCAAGGGGGCTTGATCCTTTAGGAAGAATCAGGACAGCTTTCAATGTAGACTTCCTGTCTCTGTGATCCCAGTGGGTGTTCCAGAAGGTGAAGGCAGGACATGCAACTGAATACCACACTGCATAAGAAATTGCAAGTGTGTGGTAATCCCCGGGGCTCGGTGGTACCAGTGAGGAAGCTGTATGTGCACAGCCATTTTGATCACATGTTGCCGCCGTCTTGGTGTAACATATATCTACTTCCATTGTCATCATGGTCATATGACAGCCCCTCCTCATTCTCACATGGGACACCTGTGGCACATCCCCATGCTAAGCAACTTTCCTAATAACACAAAGGAGCACCTGTCATCATTTATTTTCTCACAAAGGAGCCTATGTTCTATGCAAATATGCTTTTACTCAGGCAAAGTGTTATGTAGTTACTTAGGCTTCTAGCATCTATGCATGTGCATTTATTCCACACATCTACCTGCTGTACTTAGTGAAGTATTTCCCCCACAGGTCAGCTTCCCCCTTTCCCAAGGACAGCCATGCATAGCCTCCAGTGTGATACACAATTCTTATTACTGTTATTCAACACTGTTATTTTGTATGTGCTACCTGACCCCAGATAAACTGTAAACTGCTTATAAATAAGGCCTGTGGCTTTCTGCTGTAACTTCTGTTGATTTTTTTTGTTACAGCCAGTGTCCATCTTGTGCTGTATACTACTACATAGCAGTACGGAATTGCCAATGGATTCTTCCTGAACTGAGTTTACTCGTGTCTGACTACCTTTGGGTTTGGGGGAAAGTACCACATTAAGTATCTCTGCATCTATAAAAGTATAAAATACTACCTGCCTTAGTATCTGTTATGAGGAATAAGGTAACTAATACTAAGCAGCCCAGTGTAGCAAATGGCCTAAAATGGTGTTTAATATGATGGCCACTATGAGCCCTACTGGATGCCTCAATTAGTCATTTGTACCTGTCTATTCTTCTAACAAAGTATTCTGACTATGGGACCATTCCAAGTACTTCTTTATAACTGCTCAGTGCTCAGCTGTTCTATACTGCAACTCATATGGCTAAGTTGCTGTGGTTTAAACAGTTCTGTTTCCTCCCAAAAAATTATGTTGAAAATCCTCAATACAACAATACATTAAGAAGTATGACATGTAATAGCAGATTGAATCATGAATGGGATTAACTGTCCTGATAAAAGGGTTTAGGGAACTAGGCCTAGTATCCCAGGCTTCTAACCCCAGCTTCTGAGTAGTCTAAGACAGGAGGATTGCAAGTTTAATGTCTGACTGGGCTATAGGGCAAGTTCAGTTCCAGTTTGGACTAATTAGTGACACTCTGTCTAAAGGTAAAAAGTAACAGATGAGATAGGGGTAGATCTGGGAGATGGTTTAGTGGGTAAGACACTTGTCACATTAGCATGAGGACCTGAGTTTGGATGCCCAGGATTCACCTACCACCAGACAGATGTGAGCACATCTGTAATTACATTGCTCCTATAGCAAGATTGGAGGAAGAGAGAGGAGATTTCATAGAAGCTTGCAGGCCAGCTAGTCTGGTGTGTACACCAGGGAACAACACAAGACCTGCCTGAAATAAGGCCAAAAGTGCAGATGAACACTTAAGATTGTCCTATGACCTGCACATGCATGCTGTGGCATGTACCCAAACATGGACACACACACACACACACACCACACAAAGATCTTTAAAAATGGCCTAGGGGTGTAGCTTAGTGGTAGAGTGCCTGCCTAGCATTTGCTGAGGCCCAAGGTTCAATTCCTAGTTCTGCAAAAATAAAAATAAAAAAGAAAACATCTTGGTTGTGGGGGAGCTGTTCTGCCCTCACATTCCTTCTACCATGTCAGGACAAGGTGCTCCTCTTCTCTGGAGGACACAGAAACACCACTTCGGAGCCACAGATCAGCCCTCACATGACTCAAATTCCCCTTAGACTGCCCAGGCTCCAGAGCTGTGAAAAGCAAATTCTAGTTTACAGGTAGTCAGACTGCGGTATTTTCCTTTACAAGCACAGGTTGGCTAAGACATTGCTAACCATATGATTACAATCCTTGGTTAGATTTCAGTCAATCAAGATACTAAGTTTACGTGAGTAAATATTCTAAATATTTTTCATTCAAGAATGTCGTATATGTTCATACACATCTGCAAGAGGCAAGGCAAAGCTTTACTTTTTATTCATTACATACAGAATAGAAAGCTGTGTGAACAAGAAAAGCATGACACAGCACTGCTGTCTGCAGTGAAGGCGACTGCACTGCGCATTCCTTTCTTCTCACCTTGGTTTACACACTCCAGGTGCTTCTTTCAGTCACGTTTTCTCTTCCAGATTTTAAGATATGAGTCCGCCTCCTGTAAAAGAGTGACAGAAACATGATCCAATCCCTCCTCCTCCTCACTTGTGTTTCCCAATCAAGCTCAAGAATTCTATCATCATTCACTGCAAAGGATCCTTGCAAGCCTCAGGCAACACTTTAACTGGAATTAAAACATCATTGCCAGAATTCTAGATCTACACACATTTGCCCTTGGGCTTAGTGTCCTTGTGTTCTGTGTGTGGCAGAAATACCATCCATTAGTTTCTACCCACTTATTTCCTGAATGCTGAGTTCTCTTATTTTGCTCCTCCAGATCAGCACACCACACCTACACTGCCTATTCCCAAGGACACACAAAATAAGTCAGAATGTCTAGAAGTGAAATGCTTGGATGATAACTCTGAATTTACTTATGAACTTTTAGTACATTGTTTCAAAGATAAAACAAGGCACCTTGCTAATCCCTGAAATGTGGCTTCTGTTTAGAAAGATGAGCACCTGTTCTTCCAAGAATTTGCACTAAAAAAGACAACGTTAACCCAAAAGGCACTGTGGTTATTGTTCTGTGTAAAGAATGGGGTATCATCACCCTGACATGGTGCCAGGAAATAGTCTGTTTTACTCAGAGAAAAGTCACAAAGCAGTGAGATCATGAACTCAGCGGCAGAAAAAAGTTAGCAACTGGGGTGGGGGATGGCATCCTTTAGAGAGGGCTGACGTCTTCAAAACAGACTTTCTGGGGGACCTTTTCATTTTAAGGCTAGATCTTCTTATGAAAGCCAAACTCACCGTCATATGGACATTTCTAACAGAGTAAGAACCACACCGTGGGTCTAATCTGATCTTTCCAGAACAAATCTTTTTTTAAAAAATATTTTATTATTTTTATTTTATGTGTATGAGTATATTCCCAGCATGTAAGTGAGTGCACCTATGTCATGCAATGCCACGGAGGTCAGAAAAGGGTTTCGGATCCCCCTGGAACTGGAGTTAAGAATGGTTTGTGGCTGCCATGTGGGTGCTGGGACTAGAACCCGGGTCCTCTGCAAGAGCAGTCAGTGCTCTTAACCGCTGAGCCATCTCTCCTGCCCCCAAGAACAAATCTTTCTATAGTATGTTCTTTCGCTGCTTTATTAATGAAATCATTAATAATGTAAAACTTTTTGAGACAGGGCTATCCCAGACTGGCCTGGAACTCCCTATGTAGCCCAAGATGACCTTGAATTTCTGATCCTCTTGTCTCCACTTTCTGAGTGCTGGGATTGCAGGCATGCCCTCCATGCCCAGTTTATGTGGTCCTGGGGATAAAACCCAGGGCCAGGCACATGCTAGACCAGAACTCTACCTACTCACATACAACCTCAGCCCCAAGATGTGAATCCAAAGAGAGGTTTTTTTTTTTCCTGTTATGAAAAAAGTTGTTTATTTTGGTATTTTAATTTAGAAATAGGAAACAGAAAGAGGAAAGGTAGAAGAAACACAAAGTATACAGGCAAAATTTACTTCATGAGCTTCTCACACCCTCATTGTTTACTAAGTCCAAGATGAAAAAGGATTCAGCCATCCACAATAATGTATCAGTTTCACAAAGAAGCTGATGAATCCCATTATAGCAAATCCTATTGCTATGGCCATGGCAATCTTCTGGAATTCTTTTCTATCAGGTTTGGTGCATCTTTTAACCAGTCGATTTGAGTCCTTTACAAACTGCCGACATGGCTCAACAAATTGCATTACCTGATCCATGATTGATTGTGGGATGGCAGCTTAAGAAGTTAGAGACATGTAGTACAGGATGGGGACAGATGCCCAATGGCCAAAGAGAGTTTTTTTAAGAGCTGGGTATGGTGATTCATGACTTGTAATCCTAGCACTTGGGAAGCTGAAGGAGGAGAGCTGCTATGAGTTTGAAGCCAGTCTGGATCACACACAATAAGTTCTACACTAGTCTGGAATACAGTATAAAACCTAGTCTCAGAAAAAATAAAACCACAAGTAGGGAGAATGGTTTGTAACATGAATTGGGAATACTTGAAATTTTTGAGGAAACAGAATTATCCTAAGAGATTTAGGAATTCCACTTATATGTGAAATAGTCCAATTTCTTTTGTAAAAAAAAAATACCTGAGTCTGGGTTATTACCTGAAGAAGAGATTTTTTTAGCTCACAGTTTTAGGAGTTTCAGGTCGAAGATTGGGTGTTTCACTTGTGCAATCTTTGGTGAGAACTCCCTCAGCTGGATCACAACATGACAGAGAAATGCTAAAATAACCAGTTACAAGTAGATGGGTCCAAGCATGTGGTGGCCTTTTAGGATCACCCACTGTGATAGTTAGTGCTATCAATTTCACAGACTCTAGAAATCCCTGAGAGACGGGCCTCTGGGCATGCCTATAAAGGATTATCCTGATTAAGTTAGTTGAGGTGGGAAGACCCAGCCTAAAAGTAAGCAGCTCCATTCCCTGGGTTTGGGGTGCTGAACTCTATAAAATGCAGAACATAGATTGATCACATGCACTCATCGCTCTCTGCTTCCTGATTGTGTATATAATGTTACAGCTGCTTAAAGTGCCTGTTGCTTTGACTTTCCCTTGAACTCTGAGGTAAAATAACCCTTTCTCCTTAAATGACTTGTGTCCAGGTATTTTACCATAGCAACAAGAAAAGAAGCTAAGCCACCCTAAGTCTCCAAAACTAATTGGGTCAAATAAGAAGCATATTAATGTCTTCCAAGGTCAATGTCCCCATAATCTAAGTAACTTGCACTAGACCACACCTCCTACACATTCACTACTGCGCAGCATCACCACACTGGGCAAGAATGGAGGACTGACCACACTCAAATGGTAGGGTATATACCCAAATGAAATGAAACCAGAATCCTTAAGAGATATCAGCATTCCAAAGTTCATTTCATTATTCACAAGAGCCAAGATATAGAAACAGCTATCTGTCAATGATGGATGGGTAAAGAAAAGGTGAGACACATCTCTGCCATATATATTACATGCACACATATATACAATGTAATAATATTCAGCCATAAGTAAGAAAATCCTGCCATTTGTGACAATACATTATGCTAAGCATAATAAGATACAAAAGGACACTATGACCTCACTTATATGGAATCTTAAACACATACACTCATTTGGCAGAGGTGGGACATGGGGAGATGTTGATCAAAGGGTACCAGTTTGGGGGATTTTTATTCAGAATGAATAGCATGTTGTTATAACATAAATTCTAATCTCATGTAGAGCATTATGACTGCAGCTGATAATAGTTTATATTGTACTTGAAATTTGCTAGCAGACTAAGCATAAATTATCTCACCACAAAAACAAATAAAACCAACAACAGGTGGTAGATGTGTTAATTAGCGTTACTGGTGAACTTTCACAATGCAGGGCTGGAGAGATGGCTCAGCGGTAAGAGCACTGGCTGTTCTTGTAGAGGACCTGAATTCACATCCCAGTACCCACAAGGTGGCTAACAACTGTCTATCACTTCAATTGTAGGGATCCAACGCCCTCTTCTGTCCTCCATGAGCACTGCAGGACATGGGTGCACTTACACAAATGCACGCATAACATTCATACATATAAAATAAAAATAAGTCAAGCTGGACATGGTGACACATGCCTTTGATCCCAGCACTCGGGAGGTAGAGGCAGGCAGATCTCTGAGTTCAAGGCCAGCCTGGTCTACACAGCAAGTTCCAGGCCAGCTGGAGCTACAGGTAGATTCTGTCTCAAAAAGACAGGAAGAAAGAAAGAAAGAAAGAAAGAAAGAAAGAAAGAAAGAAAGAAAGAAAGAAAGAAAGAAAGAAAGAAAGAAAGAAAGAAAGAAAGAAAGAAAGAAGGAAGGAAGGAAGGAAGGAAGGAAGGAGAAAAGAAAGAAAGAGAGAAAGAAATTAATTTCACAATGTGTATAAGCATCAACTTATCTCTCTAGGGAGACTGGAGGCCAGACATCACTTCAAGGAGATGAGACTTGAGCTGAGTTGGGGAAGATGGATGGGGAGGAGATGCTGGGGGAGACAGGGTGAAGGGCTTTTCGAAACACACCAACAGTGAGTGCAGAAGAGAAGCTGACAGCCTTCATTTTGATTTTATCTTATTAAAACTTTATTCTTGTAGACTAGTGATGACTCAGTAAACCATCAGGTATGCTGTGTGAGAACAGAACACTTTTTTACATGTTTGGTATTTTTATCTTGAGACTGGTGAAGGCTCAGCAAAACACAATTTTTAAGAACTTAAAACTTTGTATTTTCAGAGCCAGACTGATGGCTCAACAGTTAAGAGTACCAGCTGGTCTTGCTGAGGACCCAGGTTCAGGACCCAGCACCCACATGGTAGCTAATAACCATCCTAATTCCAGTTCCAGGAGATCCCAATGCCCTCTTCTGACCTCCATGGGCATTGCATGACATGGGTGCATTTACAAATGTGCAGACAATATACTCATACATATAAAATAACAAAATATTTTTTAAAACTTTGTATTTTCATGCAAGTTTCATACATATGAAGAAATATAAAAACTGTTCTTACCAAACCACTTTTAAAGTTTTGAATCCTTTTCTTTCCTAACTTGCAGAATAGCCATAAGCCCCAGGTTGGCATATACTGCCACACATATGCCCCCAACAAGCTAGGTTGATCAGAGATCCAAACTTCCTTCAAATCATTGGCCATGGAGATTAGCATCAGCTGCACACAGCGACTGGTTGCCATCTTGTAAGACTGGTCTCCAGTGTTCTCTATAGACTAAAAGTTGAAAAAGAAGAAAATGTTGAGTATTGATCCAAATTACCCATATTAGGTACTTTGCTGTTGCTGTGATAAGACACTGTGACCAATGAACTTACAGAAAGAAGAGTTTATTTAAGCTTATGGTTCCAAAAGGGCAAGAGTGCATCATGACAGGGAGGCATGAAGCAGAGCAGAAAGCTGAGGCCTCACATCTTCAAGCAGGCATAGGAAGCAGAGTGACTGGAGCTCTGGCAAGGCTTAAGAACCCTCAAAGCCACCCCCAGTGACGTGCTTCCTCCAGCATGGCCACTGCTCCTGAAGACTCCCAAAACAGTGCCACCAACTGGAGACAAAATGTCCAAATACTTGGAGGCTATGGGGGACATTCTCACTCAAACCACCACACTACCTCATAAAAACCTTAGCCACAAAAAAACTAAAGGCCATCAGTAGCAGGGTTTCTTTAGGATGGACCTCATGTCAACTTGGATTCTTCATACATGCTACTGGGGAGTTATCAAGTAGGATCTTTCAGAAGACTAAAAGGTAAAAGTAGCCTTTCCAGATAAGATTGGGGTGCTAACTAAA
>NW_008343385.1:1376062-1382786 GCF_000622305.1 Nannospalax galili | reverse complement strand
ATATTTGCATCACTTGTATGCCTCCCAGCCCCTATCCAACTCCTCCAATGTCCCCCCATTCCCAGCACTTTCTTGTCTTCTTCTTTGTTTATTATTGTTACATATATATACATACTTATATAAATATACATATATATATTTAATGCATTGAGTCAGTTAAGTGGTGTTCACTTTAGTGCTGTCCATTTGTGATTAGATAGCCTCCCGAGGGATCTAGTCCCTAGAGAAAACTGATTTTCCCTCCCTCAGCATCCATTGATTGTCGATAGCCCTTCATCTTGAGGTCTGACCTTGTGACATTCCCCCATCCACCTTGACATGTCAACTGGTTTTTTCATTATGTAGATCTCCTTACTAACATACTGTGGAGATTTCATTGATGCACCTTCCTATCATGTCTACAATGCATTAACTAGCAGCAGGTATCTTGTACCTCTAGCTCTTATATTCCTTCCACTACCTCTTCTGAGATGTTCCCTGATCCTTGAGTGTAGAGGATACATTGTAGATGCAACACTTAGTGTTGGGCACCTCACAGCCACTTGTTAATTAGATCTAAGAATGTATCTTATTACATTCTTAGAAATAACAAATTATTAAGACATATATCAGGGGCTGGAGATGTATACCCTAGAGGTAAAATGGATAGCTAGCATGGGTGAGGCCCGTATCAGTCCCCTACAACACAAACACACAAGACTTGTACTTAGCAAATGGAATCATGGGAGTGAAACAGAAAAGGATAAAGGGAGCTTCTCAATAGCAATAGTGGGCATATTAACAGAAGGCCACTTATAAGTAACAGTTTAGCGATTTGATTAGACTTTATTCAAATGGGATGTTGAAATACTAATTTAGCCATTTTCACAATGCTGTCACTCCTTCTGTGAAGTTTTAATGAGCAGTTCTGAATAAAAACCTGGCTTATAAGATAAAACAGATGTAATGAGTAAAGGACTCAAATTCTTTCCTACCAGGATTTTTTACCTTAGTGATTTCTTCAGTTAGGGCGTTCTTCACGATGTCAGACTGCACGGGTCCTGGGTAGATATTGCATAGCGTTATGCCTGGATAGTCGACAAGCTCAGTACAGAGGCTATTAAAAAAACCCTATGGAAGACAAAATGCCTGGATAGTCGACAAGCTCAGTACAGAGACTATTAAAAAAACAAGGAAGGAAGGAAGGAAGGAAGGAAGGAAGGAAGGAAGGAAGGGAAGGGACAGTAAAGCAGAGAAATAGAGTAAATACCATACATTTTCCACTATGTTCTGTAATGGACAGGAAGTGCAAACATGCAGTACTATTTAGGTTTTACTTATTCATCTATTGATTTTTTTTTTTACCTTGCACAACAGTCGACTGAACCTAAGGACTTGTTCAAGTCAAGCAAATGCTCTATCGCTGAACTATATCTCCAGTACTTTTTACATGAAAATGTTTTATTACATTTATTTATTTATTTATTTATTTATTTATTTATTTATTTATTTATTTATTTATTTGGGGTAGTGGCATGGTATGGAGATCAGAGGCCAAATGCAGGTAGTCATGCTTGGTGGCAAGAGCCTTTACCCATTGAGCCATCTTCTTAGCCCCATTTATATATTTTATTTGGGACAACATTTCATTAAGTTGCCCAGACTACCTCTGAACTCATTTTGAAACCCTAACCAGTCTAATTTTCAAACTCTTGCCTCAACCTTCCAAGTAGCTGGGATTATAGGCCTGTGTCATCAAGCCTGGCTCCATCAGGCATTTTTAACTGCAAGACTGGAGGCAATGTCCTGCAGACACACAGCTCCAGCATACAAATAGTTCACTGGTTGGCAGCAGTGGCTGTCAGCAATATTCCTAATGCAGGTGAGCAGAGGAGGAGGATGACTGTCCCTGAAGACACGCCATCTTCACACCAACCCTCACCACTCCAAAAGAGGCTCTTAAAAGGGGCTTCCTCTTCATTCCCCTAAAGGTCAAGCATGCAGGTGTTGGGCAATGCAACAAAAACAGGATATGAACTGCACAGTAACTATGATACAGAAATTCAGCTTCTCAGTTACCATTTTGACCAGGTGATTGGTTTCAGTGAAGTGCTGGTCTTTTCTGGGTGAGGACAATATGTGCCTATGAGTGGCTGACCACTGAAGGACCTTCCAAAGAACAAGCTAAACCTGGCTTAGAAATCCTACCATTTCTAAACCAAGAGAAGTAAACAGATGCTTATTTCCCCTATCACTTTTCCTTAATTAGGAAATGTTACTTCACTGTTTTAAGACAGGATGTTAGGTGTGGTAGCTCACACCTGTAATCCCAGCATTTGAAAGAAAGAAGCGAAGGATCAGAGGTTCAAGTCATCTTCAGCTAATAAAGAAGTCAGAGACCTACCTGTGCAGTAGAAAAGATGAAAGAGAAAAAGACTGAAGCAGCTCCAGAAAACTTAACAAGCATTAAACATCTATCAGCCTTAAATACTGACTACAGACAGAGACAGTGAGGGTTCGTGCTGTCACAGACTGACGCAGTGCCTGCTTAAGAGAAGACCAAAACAGAATGCTTAGTAAAGGAACGGCGAACTCCTGTACCTTTAACCTTTGCTACTCTATAGTAAGACAGAGGACAGCAAGCAGCCAACACTGACACTAAACCCTCTCCTGTGTGGTATATGCACTTCAATGATAAAAAGTTAACTCTATAATTTTCTGGCATTATGAGAGGGAAATGTATTCTTTTTAAAGTGCCTCATGGGGTGTGGTGGTACATACCTGTGATCCCAACTCTTGGCTGATAAAGGCAGGAGTTCAAGGTGAGCCTGGGCTATGGGAGACCTTGACTCAAAACAAAATGAAAGCCTCCTGGTATCAGCACTCAGCTACTAAACTACTACTATAACTAACATGAGCCTCAACAATCCACATTTTCTTGGAGAATCCAACCGAGTCATGTAAAAGAGAGTCTTGGGGAGGTCAGATAGCTCTTCTGTTTGACTGAAAGCTACATGTCTTATCAGTCTGAGTGCCAACTGATGGGGTATACATGGCCCCACACCTGCCTGCCTAAGGAGTGCCTATCTCTATAGCAGGTGATTTTAACAGTCCCTTACTAACTCTGAGGAGCACACGCCAGTTGCAGCCCCTTCATCACTGTGCACTGCCTGCTCTTCATGGTAGAGAAAAGACAGCTGAAAACTCAGCCTTATTTCCAGGAGTCTGTGGTGACCTTTGCTACTGCACCTCCTTATTCTAGGGCTGAAACAGTCTACTAAAAACTTCTTCAAAGTGATGAGCTACATTTTATGTTTTCTTAGTTATTGTCCTATTGGATTTGCCATGTCTTCATATTTAGTCTTAAGTCAGAATTCAAAATTCAGTCAGTATCAGGCATTGATTCTTTCCTGTTAAGCAGACCTTAAGTCCAATTAGACAGCAGTTGATTACGCTAACGTTAAAAGTGCTACCATGAGGGATGGTTTTTTAAATTTTTATTTATTTATTTATTTATTTATTTTTATGTGTGTGTTATGCCTGCATGTATGTAAGTGCACCCATACCATGCAGTGCCCTTGGAGGACAAAAGAGGGCATCAAATCCCCTGGAACTGGAGTTACAAATGGTTATTACTCTCCATGTGGATACTAGATTTCAAAACCGGGTCTTATGCAAGAACCACCAATGCTCTTAACCACTGAGCCATCTCTCCAGCCCCCATTAGGGATACTTTGCCAGGATGGTCATTGCAATTTGTGGGCATTGCAGCTGGGTAGGACTATTGATTGCTTTTCTCCCTTGACAGCTTGCATAGCAATTTCAGATACTATGCGAGCTCTTCCTCAGGGAGGAAGTTTCCAGTTCAGTCCCGATCAATTTCTCCAAGTCCTGAGACCTAAGTGTATGGTGTCTTCAGCAATAAGGGCTTACCTAAATGTCTGGAAAGGTCCCAGAGGAGAACATAGTACTGCAACTTTCCTAAACCAATATACTTTCTTACATATTCTAAATACTTACCCTTACATCCATAGACAAAGGAAGCTCTCACCACACACCAAAAGTTCTTTTTGCAAAAGATGTAGACTATTAAAAACTTCCACAATAGGTCAAAATACAGAGAATACGTGACTTCGGGGTGCCCAGCCCCAAATGATACATCTACAATGCAACCCCTACACCTAAGTTTCAGGGAACATCACAGAAGAGGGGGCATAAAGACTATAAGAGCCAAAAGACCACATGCCTGCTGCTAAACAGTATCTTCAAAACATGCATCCATGAAATCTCAACACTATGGTCACCTAATCAAGACCTACATAATGATACTACCAGCTGACATGCCAACACGGAAGGGGAAATTTCACAAGATCCTACCTCTAAATGAAGAGCTACAGGCAATCAATGGAGAGAGAGAGAGAGAGAGAGAGAGAGAGAGAGAGAGAGAGAGAGAGAATCCGGAATGGGCTCCCTGAGAAGTTATGATAGGTTATCCAATTCCAAGCAGTCAACCCAAAACACATGTACACAGAAGCACCACTAAAAGGACTCAGTAGATTATAAATATATATGTAAGTATGTGTGAATATGCAAAAGTAATAATCAAAGAAGAGGTCATGAAATTGAGAGGGGATATAGGGGGAGGTGCAATGAGTTGGAGCGGGAGGAAAAGGGAGTGAAAATGATATAAGTACAGTCCTCGTATGTGATTCTTAAATAAGACAAAACAACAAAAAACAATCATTCAGTTCTCATATTTATCTCATAAGATACATAGTGAAAATCAAGCTTTCCATATTTTCTTCTTCCCAAGAAATCATAATGAATGCAATTGTTTCTCCCAGTAGAGACAGGGGGCCCAGGGCTAATCGCCTGGAGGCAGTACTTATTTGAATAAGCATATATAACTAGACCAGGGAAAATCAGCAGCAAGGAAGAGACAAAGGAACATCACAGAAATAGAACCACAAGCCCACATCTGAGACACAGAATAAAGTCAGAACAGAGCTGAGTTGCCATGAGGATGTGGTGGGGATTGGAGTAAGGTAAAGGTGAAAGGTTGACTGGAAGATCCACTTCCTAAGAGCAGAAACAGCATCTCATCTTCATATTCCCAGGGTTCATTCAACTTACATCATAATGCAGGTATTCCAAAAAAATCTGTTTATTAGTTATAGGCATGTGTGGCTCCAGGGTTTTTACTGCCAAATGGTGGGGGGCAGGAGGGTGCCCTCTACCAAAGTTCTTGTGAAGGTCTGATCTCTGATCTGAAAAAAACTCAGAGCTTGAACAAGAGGCCTCAGTTACTCTTGGCACACCGAAAGTAAGGAGGAAGAACGCTTCCTCCCTGATGACTTGAATGTTCTTGGCCTGAAGTTATTCTTATCATGAGACTAACTGTTCCTTGAACCCTGTTAAAGGTACATAAGTAAGCTTGTATAATAAAGCTACAAAGATGGATAAGATTCCAAAAAGGGCTGAGCCCTGGGAACTTGAAGATATCAGGAAGGTACTGCAAATATTAGAATGAGACAATTTGGCTTGAGAAGAACATTTTCTTTTCCTCTTGGTTTACTATAAATAAGGTTGCTTCTTAGAATAAAGCATGTGCTGGTTCACACTCCATTGCATCCCCTGCTTCCTGATTCCTCCTGCACCTATATTTTGGGGTCCCCAAGCCCATCAGGCTGGAATTGTGGTCACTGAACCATGACAGTTGGCACCCAAACAGGGACCCAGACATTGCACCCAAGAAGAGGTGCCGATAGAGTTGCAGTTCAAGTAAGTAAAAAGTCATCCAGAGGAGGTGGTGGATATTTTGACCAGCTGGCACCAGTTGGTTTACAGAAAATTATTTTTTAAGTAAAAATTATTTGCAGGGTAATGGGACAAGGTAAGTCTGCCCCTTTGTTTCTTTAATTCATCATATTCTTTGTAGTAATGGTGCACAAGTTTCCAGAAAACAGATAGATAATTGTCTGCAAATAGTTGTAGAGTTTAATTCATGGTTTCCTTATACAGTAACTTTAGATTTGGAAGTCTGGGACAGAGTCAGAACAAATGTGGAAAAGGCATTTCAGACAGGAGAAATAATACCACTTGATTTTTGGTCTGTGTGGGCACTCATCAGAGCAGCTATTATATTAATTAATCAAGGTCCAAATAGCTTGTCACCAGCTCAGGTGATTTGCACTTCTAATGGAGCAGTTAATATTTATGATGTCCCAGAGGATTTAAAAAATAAAGCTGCTAAGGAATTTCAAGAGGCTACCTCTTCGGAGGCTCCACTAGCTGCCTCTACAAAGAAGGTGAAATTCAAATTTTGATTACTACCAATAGCTCATATCCTATTACAGTAGGGGATAACATTGCTCAATTAATTCTTCTTCCTTTTATACCTATAGGATCCTCTTCCAAAAAAACAGATTGAAGGGTTTGGAAGTACTAATCCTATTTCAGTCAATTGGGCTCTGATGCTGCAAGCACAACAGCCTCATATTAATTTTAAAATTCAAGATAGATCTTTCAAAGGTCTGGTTGATACTGGATCAGATATTACTATTATTAAGAAAGATGGCTGGTCATCTAATTGGATTACTCAAATTATAAAGTGTGATATTAAAGGAGTTGGAGTTCAGCCAGTGTCAATAGTGAATATTAGTGTAGAATATAAAACAATTTCTAGTACAGATAGGAAAATCGCTGCTGTTAAGCCTTATGTATCAGAACTTCCAGTAAATATTAT